>NW_027010163.1:0-34752 GCF_036934945.1 Oncorhynchus masou masou
CCTCAACACAGCACCTCCCTCAACACAGCACCTCCCTCAACACAGCACCTCCCTCAACACAGCACCTCCCTCAACACAGCACCTCCCTCAACACAGCACCTCCCTCAACACAGCACCTCCCTCAACACAGCACCTCCCTCAACACAGCACCTCCCTCAACACAGCACCTCCCTCAACAACACAGTACCTCCCTCAACACAGCACCTCCCTCAACACAGCACCTCCCTCAACACAGCACCACCTCCCTCAACACAGCACCTCCCTCAACACAGCACCTCCCTCAACACAGCACCTCCCTCAACACAGTACCTCCCTCAACACAGTACCTCCCTCAACACAGTACCTCCCTCAACACAGCACCTCCCTCAACACAGCACCTCCCTCAACACAGTACCTCCCTCAACACAGCACCTCCCTCAACACAGCACCTCCCTCAACACAGTACCTCCCTCTACTTCTTCAGACAGCCAGTGTCCTGCTGTGTCCCTTCCCTGGGGTTAATTCAGACAGCCAGTGTCCTGCTGTGTCCCTTCCCTTCCCTGTGGTTAATTCAGACAGCCAGTGTCCTGCTGTGTCCCTCCCCTTCCCTGTGGTTAATTCAGACAGCCAGTGTCCTGCTGTGTCCCTTCCCTGTGGTTAATTCAGACAGCCAGTGTCCTGCTGTGTCCCTTCCCTGTGGTTAATTCAGACAGCCAGTGTCCTGCTGTAGTTAATTCAGACAGCCAGTCCCCTTCCCCCTGTGGTTAATTCAGACAGCCAGTGTCCTGCTGTCCCTTCCCTGTGGTTAATTCAGACAGCCAGTGTCCTGCTGTGTCCAGCCAGTTCCTTCCCTGTGGTTAATTCAGACAGCCAGTGTCCTGCTGTGTCCCTTCCCTTCCCTGTGGTTAATTCAGACAGCCAGTGTCCTGCTGTGTCCCTTCCCTGGGGTTAATTCAGACAGCCAGTGTCCTGCTGTATCCCTTCCAGCCAGTTCCCTGTGGTTAATTCAGACAGCCAGTGTCCTGCTGTATCCCTTCCCTGTGGTTAATTCAGACAGCCAGTGTCCTGCTGTGTCCCTTCCCTGGGGTTAATTCAGTCAGCCAGTGTCCTGCTGTGTCCCTTCCCTGGGGTTAATTCAGACAGCCAGTGTCCTGCTGTGTCCCTTCCCTTCCCTGTGGTTAATTCAGACAGCCAGTGTCCTGCTGTGTCCCTTCCCTGTGGTTAATTCAGACAGCCAGTGTCCTGCTGTGTCCCTTCCCTGTGGTTAATTCAGACAGCCAGTGTCCTGCTGTGTCCCTCCCCTTCCCTGTGGTTAATTCAGACAGCCAGTGTCCTGCTGTATCCCTTCCCTGTGGTTAATTCAGACAGCCAGTGTCCTGCTGTGTCCCTTCCCTGTGGTTAATTCAGACAGCCAGTGTCCTGCTGTGTCCCCTCCCTGGTGTTAATTCAGACAGCCAGTGTCCTGCTGTGTCCCTTCCCTTCCTGTCCTGGTTAATTCAGACAGCCAGTGTCCTGCTGTGTCCCTTCCCTGTGGTTAATTCAGACAGCCAGTGTCCTGCTGTATCTCTTCCCTATGGTTAATTCAGACAGCCAGTGTCCTGCTGTGTCCCTTCCCTGTGGTTAATTCAGACAGCCAGTGTCCTGCTGTGTCCCTTCCTGTGGTTAATTCAGACAGCCAGTGTCCTGCTGTGTCCCTTCCTTTCCCTGTGGTTAATTCAGACAGCCAGTGTCCTGCTGTGTCCCTTCCCTGTGGTTAATTCAGACAGCCAGTGTCCTGCTGTGTCCCTTCCCTGGTTAATTCAGACAGCCAGTGTCCTGCTGTGTCACTTCCCTGTGGTTAATTCAGACAGCCAGTGTCCTGCTGTGTCCCTTCCCTTCCCTGTGGTTAATTCAGACAGCCAGTGTCCTGCTGTGTCCCTTCCCTGGGGTTAATTCAGACAGCCAGTGTCCTGCTGTGTCCCTTCCCTGTGGTTAATTCAGACAGCCAGTGTCCTGCTGTGTCCCTTCCCTGTTTTTAATTCAGACAGCCAGTGTCCTGCTGTGTCCCTTCCCTGTGGTTAATTCAGACAGCCAGTGTCCTGCTGTGTCCCTTCCCTGGGGTTAATTCAGACAGCCAGTGTCCTGCTGTGTGGTTAATTCAGACAGCCAGTTCCCTTCCCCTGTGGTTAATTCAGACAGCCAGTGTCCTGCTGTGTCCCTTCCCTGTGGTTAATTCAGACAGCCAGTGTCCTGCTGTGTCCCCTCCCTGTGGTTAATTCAGACAGCCAGTGTCCTGCTGTGTCCCTTCCCTGTGGTTAATTCAGACAGCCAGTGTCCTGCTGTATCCCTTCCCTTCCCTGGGGTTAATTCAGACAGCCAGTGTCCTGCTGTGTCCCTTCCCTGTGGTTAATTCAGACAGCCAGTGTCCTGCTGTGTCCCTTCCCTGGGGTTAATTCAGACAGCCAGTGTCCTGCTGTGTCCCTTCCCTTCCCTGTGGTTAATTCAGACAGCCAGTGTCCTGCTGTGTCCCTTCCCTGTGGTTAATTCAGACAGCCAGTGTCCTGCTGTGTCCCTTCCCTGGGGTTAATTCAGACAGCCAGTGTCCTGCTGTGTCCCTTCCCTGTGGTTAATTCAGACAGCCAGTGTCCTGCTGTGTCCCTTCCCTTCCCTGTGGTTAATTCAGACAGCCAGTGTCCTGCTGTGTCCCTTCCCTGTGGTTAATTCAGACAGCCAGTGTCCTGCTGTGTCCCTTCCCTTCCTGTGGTTAATTCAGACGCCAGTGTCCTGCTGCCCCCTGGGGTTAATTCAGACAGCCAGTGTCCTGCTGTGTCCCTTCCCTGTGGTTAATTCAGACAGCCAGTGTCCTGCTGTGTCCCTTCCCTGTGGTTAATTCAGACAGCCAGTGTCCTGCTGTGTCCCTTTCCACTTCCCTTCAGACAGCCAGTGTCCTGGTTAATTCAGACAGCCAGTGTCCTGCTGTGTCCCTTCCCTGTGGTTAATTCAGACAGCCAGTGTCCTGCTGTGTCCCTTCCCTGTGGTTAATTCAGACAGCCAGTGTCCTGCTGTGTCCCTTCCTGTGGTTAATTCAGACAGCCAGTGTCCTGCTGTGTCCCTTCCCTGTGGTTAATTCAGACAGCCAGTGTCCTGCTGTGTCCCTTCCCTGTGGTTAATTCAGACAGCCAGTGTCCTGCTGTGTCCCTTCCCTGTGGTTAATTCAGACAGCCAGTGTCCTGCTGTGTCCCTTCCCTGGGGTTAATTCAGACAGCCAGTGTCCTGCTGTGTCCCTTCCCTGTGGTTAATTCAGACAGCCAGTGTCCTGCTGTGTCCCTTCCCTGTGGTTAATTCAGACAGCCAGTGTCCTGCTGTGTCCCTTCCCTGTGGTTAATTCAGACAGCCAGTGTCCTGCTGTGTCCCTTCCCTGTGGTTAATTCAGACAGCCAGTGTCCTGCTGTGTCCCTTCCCTGTGGTTAATTCAGACAGCCAGTGTCCTGCTGTGTCCCTTCCCTGTGGTTAATTCAGACAGCCAGTGTCCTGCTGTGTCCCTTCCCTGTGGTTAATTCAGACAGCCAGTGTCCTGCTGTGTCCCTTCCCTGTGGTTAATTCAGACAGCCAGTGTCCTGCTGTGTCCCTTCCCTGTGGTTAATTCAGACAGCCAGTGTCCTGCTGTGTCCCTTCCCTGTGGTTAATTCAGACAGCCAGTGTCCTGCTGTGTCCCTTCCCTTCCCTGTGGTTAATTCAGACAGCCAGTGTCCTGCTGTGTCCCTGTGTTAATTCCCTTGTCCCTGTGGTTAATTCAGACAGCCAGTGTCCTGCTGTGTCCCTTCCCTGTGGTTAATTCAGACAGCCAGTGTCCTGCTGTGTCCCTTCCCTGTGGTTAATTCAGACAGCCAGTGTCCTGCTGTGTCCCTTCCCTGTGGTTAATTCAGACAGCCAGTGTCCTGCTGTGTCCCTTCCTGTGGTTAATTCAGACAGCCAGTGTCCTGCTGTGTCCCTTCCCTGTAGTTTATTCAGACAGCCAGTGTCCTGCTGTGTCCCTTCCCTGTGGTTAATTCAGACAGCCAGTGTCCTGCTGTGTCCCTTCCCTTCCCTGTGGTTAATTCAGACAGCCAGTGTCCTGCTGTATCCCTTCCCTGTGGTTAATTCAGACAGCCAGTGTCCTGCTGTGTCCCTTCCCTGTGGTTAATTCAGACAGCCAGTGTCCTGCTGTATCCCTTCCCTGTGGTTAATTCAGACAGCCAGTGTCCTGCTGTGTCCCTTCCCTGTGGTTAATTCAGTCAGCCAGTGTCCTGCTGTGTCCCCTTCCCTGTGGTTAATTCAGACAGCCAGTGTCCTGCTGTGTCCCTTCCCTGTGGTTAATTCAGACAGCCAGTGTCCTGCTGTGTCCCTTCCCTGTGGTTAATTCAGACAGCCAGTGTCCTGCTGTGTCCCTTCCCTGTGGTTAATTCAGACAGCCAGTGTCCTGCTGTGTCCCTTCCCTTCCCTGGTTAATTCAGACAGCCAGTGTCCTGCTGTGTCCCTTCCCTGTGGTTAATTCAGACAGCCAGTGTCCTGCTGTGTCCCTTCCTGCTGTGTCCCTGTGGTTAATTCAGACAGACAGTGTCCTGCTGTGTCCCTTCCCTGTGGTTAATGCTGTCCTGTGTCCCTTCCCTGTGGTTAATTCAGACAGCCAGTGTCCTGCTGTGTCCCTTCCCTGTGGTTAATTCAGACAGCCAGTGTCCTGCTGTGTCCCTTCCCTTCCCTGTGGTTAATTCAGACAGCCAGTGTCCTGCTGTGTCCCTTCCCTGTGGTTAATTCAGACAGCCAGTGTCCTGCTGTGTCCCTTCCCTGTGGTTAATTCAGACAGCCAGTGTCCTGCTGTGTCCCTTCCCTGTGGTTAATTCAGACAGCCAGTGTCCTGCTGTGTCCCTTCCCTGTGGTTAATTCAGACAGCCAGTGTCCTGCTGTGTCCCTTCCCTTCCCTGTGGTTAATTCAGACAGCCAGTGCCCTGCTGTGTCCCTTCCCTTCCCTGTGGTTAATTCAGACAGCCAGTGCCCTGCTGTGTCCCTTCCCTTCCCTGTGGTTAATTCAGACAGCCAGTGTCCTGCTGTGTCCCTTCCCTGTGGTTAATTCAGACAGCCAGTGTCCTGCTGTGTCCCTTCCCTTCCCTGTGGTTAATTCAGACAGCCAGTGTCCTGCTGTGTCCCTTCCCTGTGGTTAATTCAGACAGCCAGTGTCCTGCTGTGTCCCTTCCCTGTGGTTAATTCAGACAGCCAGTGTCCTGCTGTGTCCCTTCCCTGTGGTTAATTCAGACAGCCAGTGTCCTGCTGTGTCCCTCCCTGTGGTTAATTCAGACAGCCAGTGTCCTGCTGTGTCCCTTCCCTGTGGTTAATTCAGACAGCCAGTGTCCTGCTGTGTCCCTTCCCTGTGGTTAATTCAGACAGCCAGTGTCCTGCTGTGTCCCTTCCCTGTGGTTAATTCAGTCAGCCAGTGTCCTGCTGTGTCCCTTCCCTGTGGTTAATTCAGACAGCCAGTGTCCTGCTGTGTCCCTTCCCTGTGGTTAACAAAATGCATAAAAAAGGGAAAAGAAAATAAGTGTTTTGAGTTGAAAAGTATTTTAAACGTCTTGTTCTCAAACGCTGTTCACGTGTTGAGACACACGGACCAACACACAGAGGTCTGAGACACACGGACAAACACACAGAGGTCTGAGACACACTGACAAACACACAGAGGTCTGAGACACACGGACCAACACACACAGAGGTCTGAGACACACTGACCAACACACAGAGGTCTGAGAAACACGGACACACACACAGAGGTCTGAGACACACAAACACACACAGAGGTCTGAGACACACGGACCAACACACAGAGGTCTGAGACACACGGACAAACACACAGAGGTCTGAGACACACGGACAAACACACAGAGGTCTGAGACACACTGACAAACACACAGAGGTCTGAGACAAACGGACCAACACACAGAGGTCTGAGACAAACGTACAAACACACAGAGGTTGAACACCAATGTAATTTTTCCCCTCTGATAAACTAGAGTTAAACCTTCTTAAAGGGTTCACTTTTAACCCCAAAAGGAATCTGTGTCACAAATAAGAGTCTCTTTTGTTCTCACTTGCCAGCTGTCCTTATAATTGTCTCTGAATCACAGGATAAATGTGAGTTTCAACTGCTTCTTTATGATGCTCCTCACCATACTGATTACAGTCCTGAACTTCAGGTCACATGACTGGAGTGAGGAAATGAATAGCCTCTGCTTCCACCTAGTGGACGTGTCTAGACACTACCACAGATAGAATAACGAGCCAGATATTTCACCGGATGTATAAATGTGAAGCTTTTTGTTGGCGTTTCCATTCACTACCAAATATGGTGATGAGAGGAAGCCCAGTGGCTGGCAGTGGGGGGAAGATGGTGTGAGATGTTATTTTGGCTGTGACATTCTGTACATTTTCTCATTGATTAAACATTTGATCTCAATACGTTTTTTTTGTTTGTTTCCAAAACAACAGAGTGGACTAAGTTTTGTAGACTTTACTCTTTGTCAAAGTTTTTTTTAAATTGCGTTCTTCAGAAAGAGCGAAAAAGGGCGAATTGAGTTATTTCACACACGCTCACTTCACAAAGTAGGCGTTCCCTAACAGAAATATGCAAATACATGCTAGAATGCACCAATAGGATCTCGCTAACTCAAGCTTGGCTCTGCCCACCTCCTTACTTGTTCTGCCCACTATGATTCATTTACTCCCATTGGAAACGACAGGCTGTGGTCTATCTTGGGTCAGTTCTAAACATCTTTGACACTACTGTTACAGACTCCTGAATCCCAGAGACTCTTACTAACCCCTGGTGTAGATGAAGGAGACTTACCAGGAGTCCAGGGGAGTTCAGCTGAGACCAGACCAAGCAGCTTCTCAGTGTTCAAATGGTTGACAAAACAATATTATACGACAGGCAGATCCTGTCCAAAACAAAAAGATATCCAATATGAATCCTGCCACGTCAGGAGGCTTCCCTCGATCAGCTTCTCAGATCAATAATCACCTGGGAGGGATCACACCCTTAACAACCCTTCCTCTGCTCCCTCCTGCTCCTGACCTGGTGGCTGCTGGGAGATGAAACCCCTGGCCTGGTGGCTGCTGGGAGATGAAACCTCTGGCCTGGTGGCTGCTGCCCCCTAGAGGTGGGAGATTAAACTCCTGGCCTGGTGGCTGCTGGGAGATGAAACCCCTGGCCTGGTGGCTGCTGGGAGATGAAACCCCTGGCCTGGTGGCTGCTGCCCCCTAGAGGTGGGAGATTAAACTCCTGGCCTGGTGGCTGCTGGGAGATGAAACCCCTGGCCTGGTGGCTGCTGGGAGATGAAACCCCTGACCTGGTGGCTGCTGGGAGATGAAACCCCTGGCCTGGTGGCTGCTGGGAGATTAAACTCCTGGCCTGGTGGCTGCTGGGAGATGAAACCTCTGGCCTGGTGGCTGCTGCCCCCTAGAGGTGGGAGATTAAACTCCTGGCCTGGTGGCTGCTGGGAGATGAAACCCCTGGCCTGGTGGCTGCTGGGAGATGAAACCCCTGGCCTGGTGGCTGCTGGGAGATTAAACTCCTGACCTGGAGGCTGCTGGGAGATTAAACTCCTGACCTGGTGGCTGCTGCTCCGTAGAGGTGGGAGATTAAACTCCTGGCCTGGTGGCTGCTGGGAGATGAAACTCCTGGCCTGGTGGCTGCTGGGAGATGAAACTCCTGGCCTGGTGGCTGCTGGGAGATTAAACTCCTGGCCTGGTGGCTGCTGGGAGATTAAACTCCTGGCCTGGTGGCTGCTGGGAGATTAAACTCCTGGCCTGATGGCTGCTGGGAGATGAAACTCCTGGCCTGGTGGCTGCTGCTCCGTAGAGGTAGGAGATGAAAAGGAGAAATTGACTGTCTGTCTAGCTAGCCCTATCCCTATCACTATCATACTGTCACTGGGCCCTGTCCAGTTTGGGGAGGGTTAGAGGCAGGCGGAGAGAGGCAGGCGGAGAGAGGCGGGCGGAGAGAGGCGGGCGGAGAGAGGCGGGCGGAGAGAGGCGGGCGGAGAGAGGCGGGCGGAGAGAGGCGGGCGGAGAGAGGCGGGCGGAGAGAGGCAGGCGGAGAGGGGCAGGCGGAGAGAGGCAGGCGGAGAGGGGCAGACGGAGAGAGGCGGGCGGAGAGGGGCAGGCGGAGAGAGGCAGGCGGAGAGAGGCGGACGGAGAGAGGCGGGCGGAGAGAGGCAGGCGGAGAGAGGCAGACGGAGAGAGGCAGGCGGAGAGAGGCGGGCGGAGAGAGGCGGACGGAGAGAGCGGACGGAGAGAGGCGGACGGAGAGAGGCAGGCGGAGAGGCGGACGGAGGCGAGGCGGGCGGAGAGAGGCGGGCGGAGAGAGGCGGACGGAGAGAGGCGGGCGGAGAGAGGCGGCGGAGAGAGGCGGGCGGAGAGAGGCGGGCGGAGAGAGGCGGGCGGAGAGAGGCGGGCGGAGAGAGGCGGGCGGAGAGAGGCGGGCGGAGAGAGGCGGACGGAGAGAGGCAGACGGAGAGAGGCAGACGGAGAGAGGCAGACAGAGACAGTTTAGCCTTGTTCACACTAGCAGTTTGCATACATGATTTGAATCTGATCTTTTTTCCCTGCAGTCTGAACAGCCAAAAAGCACATGGAATCAGATGTTTCAAGCCACATTTCAAACCACATTCATAATGGTTTGAAATCAGATACAGATCTGATTCCTGGTGAATGTGTGCTAGAAAACTAAACAGCTAGCTGGAGAGCTAGTTGACTGTTGCGGTTTGCCAACAAACAACAAAAAAAGGAACGTTTTTTTAAACGTTCTTAAACCGTGATTGTGATCGTGCAAAGAATCCTGGGAAACGTCCGTGGCGGGCATTGTTGTAACCTTAGCTTGGTACATACCAACGTCTGACCTGAGAGGAAGCACAACCACCAATCGGCCGACACCGCTGCACACACACACACACACACACACACACACACACACACACACACACACACACACACACACACACACACACACACACACACACACACACACACACACACACACACACACACACACACACACACACACACACACAGAGACACACACACCTGCCATTACCGTGACAACTAGCGTAAGCGTGTTACAGCAAATTACTACAGTCTGAACACACAACAACTCTGATTTTGGTCCCTCGTAACTTCCTGTTTGGCCAGTAGGTTGTATTCCAAAACGGATTTTGAAAAACCAAACTGATTTGAGCACTAAAACATGCAGTGTAGAACAAGGCGTTAGAGAAGCAGCGTTCGGTATCTGAATCAAACATACATACATTGGACCTCATGCGGTTTGGGCTGGATTTTAGGCAGCCAGAGAGGCAGCCAGAGAGGCAGCCAGAGAGGCAGCGTTCGTGAGCTGACGGTGTATCCCAGTAGAAGTACTGTTGTCTCAGCTCATCTTCTGACATGGGAAAGAATCGTAGAAACCAGAGAGAGACAAAGTGTGAGCCGAGCGTGCTCCCTTTTAAATATCACATCAGTCCAACTGTGTGATCTGTCTGCCATTAAACACAGTGTGATCTGTCTGCCAATTAAACACTGTGTGATCTATCTGCCAATTAAACACTGTGTGATCTGTCTGCCATTAAACACTGTGATCTGTCTGCCATTAAACACTGTGTGATCTGTCTGCCATTAAACACTGTGTGATCTGTCTTCCAATTAAACACTGTGATCTGTCTGCCATTAAACACTGTGTGATCTGTCTTCCACTTCAACACTGTGTGATCTGTCTGCAAATTAAACACTGTGTGATTTGTCTGCCATTAAACACTGTGATCTGTCTGCCATTAAACACTGTGTGATCTGTCTGCCATTAAACACTGTGTGATCTGTCTTCCAATTAAACACTGTGATCTGTCTGCCATTAAACACTGTGTGATCTGTCTGCCAATTAAACACTGTGTGATCTGTCTTCCAATTAAACACTGTGTGATCTGTCTGCCATTAAACACTGTGTGATCTGTCTGCCAATAAACACTGTGTGATCTATCTGCCATTAAACACTGTGATCTGTCTGCCATTAAACACTGTGTGATCTGTCTGCCATTAAACAC
This sequence comes from Oncorhynchus masou masou, assembly GCF_036934945.1. Lineage (NCBI taxonomy): Eukaryota > Metazoa > Chordata > Actinopteri > Salmoniformes > Salmonidae > Oncorhynchus > Oncorhynchus masou. The sequence continues at coordinate 10,074 of NW_027010163.1, forward strand.
TGTGTGATCTGTCTTCCAATTAAACACTATGCTCTGTCTGCCATTAAACACTGTGTGATCTGTCTGCCATTAAACACTGTGTGATCTGTCCTCCAATTAAACACTGTGTGATCTGTCTTCCAATTAAACACTGTGATCTGTCTGCCATTAAACACTGTGTGATCTGTCTTCCACTTCAACACTGTGTGATCTGTCTGCCAATTAAACACTGTGTCATCTGTCTTCCAATTAAACACTGTGATCTGTCTGCCATTAAACACTGTGTGATCTGTCTGCCAATAAACACTGTGTGATCTGTCTGCCATTAAAAACTGTGATCTGTCTGCCATTAAACACTGTGTGATCTGTCTGCCATTAAACACTGTGTGATCTGTCTTCCACTTCAACACTGTGTGATCTGTCTGCCAATTAAGCACTGTGTGATCTGTCTTCCAATTAAACACTGTGATCTGTCTGCCATTAAACACTGTGTGATCTGTCTGCCAATAAACACTGTGTGATCTGTCTGCCATTAAAAACTGTGATCTGTCTGCCATTAAACACTGTGTATCGGGCAGTATCTGTCTGCCATTAAACACTGTGTATCAGGGAGTATCTGTCTGCCATTTAAACACTGTGATCTGTCTGCCATTAAACACTGTGTATCAGGGAGTATCTGTCTGCCATTAAACACTGTGTATCAGGAAGTATCTGTCTGCCATTAAACACTGTGTGATCTGTCTGCCATTAAACACTGTGTATCGGGCAGTATCTGTCTGCCATTAAACACTGTGTATCAGGGAGTATCCGTCTGCCATTAAACACTGTGTGTCAAGGAGTATCTGTCTGCCATTAAACACTGTGTATCCGGCAGTATCTGTCTGCCATTAAACCATGTGTATCGGGCAGTATCTGTCTGCCATTAAACACTGTGTATCCGGCAGTATCTGTCTGCCATTAAACACTGTGTATCGGGCAGTATCTGTCTGCCATTAAACACTGTGTATTGGGCAGTATCTGTCTGCCATTAAACACTGTGCATCGGGAAGTATCTGTCTGCCATTAAACACTGTGTATCGGGCAGTATCTGTCTGCCATTAAACATTGTGTATCGGGCAGTATCTGTCTGGATAGGAATCATGTCCCAGATTGTAACAAGCACCATCAGATACTGGAGATCTCTCCATCTGGTCACATGTTGAATCACTACTGTCTCACTACTCACTTGCTGTCACGCCTCTTTCGACTGAGGGCTGGTGATGATGGTGTGTGTGTGTGTGTGTGTGTGTGCGTGCGTGCGTGCGTGCGTGTGTGTGTGTAACTAGGTGTAACTGTGTGTGTGTGTGTGTGTGTGTGTGTGTGTTATTTCAGAAGCAATCCTCATCAGTAAAATCTTAATCTAGGCTCTCTCTCTCTCTCTCTCTGTCTTACTCTCTCTCTCTCTCTCTCTCTCTCTCTCTCTCTGTCTTTCTCTCTCTCTCTCTCTCTCTCTCTTTCCCTGTCTCTCTCTCTCTCTCTCTCTCTCTCTCTCTCTCTCTCTCTCTCTCTCTCTGTCTCTCTCTCTCTCTGTCTTACTCTCTCTCTCTCTCTCTCTCTCTCTCTCTCTCTGTCTTTCTCTCTCTCTCTCTCTCTCTCTCTCTTTCCCTGTCTTACTCTCTCTCTGTCTTACTCTCTCTCTCTGTCTTACTCTCTCTCTCTCTGTCTGTCTTACTCTCCCCCTCTCTCTCTCTCTCTCTGTCTTACTCTCTCTCTCTCTCTCTCTCTGTCTTACTCTCCCTCTCTCTCTCTCTCTCTCTCTCTGTCTTACTCTCTCTCTCTCTTTGTCTTACTCTCTCTCTCTCTTCTCTCTCTCTCCCTCTCTCTCTCTCTCTCTGTCTCTCTCTCTCTCTCTTTTTACTCTCTCTCTCTCTGTCTTACTCTCTCTCTCTCCCTCTCTCTCTCCCCCTCTCTGTCTCTCTCTCTCTCTGTCTTATTCTCTCTCTCTCTCTCTCTCTCTCTCTCTCTCTCTCTGTCTTACTCTCTCTCTCTCTGTCTTACTCTCCCTCTCTCTCTTCTCTCTCTCTCCCTCTCTCTCTCTCTCTCTCTCTCTGTCTCTCTCTCTCTGTCTCTCTCTCTCTCTCTCTCTCTCTCTCTCTCCCTCCCACCAGGTCACTATGATGCTCTGAGACCCAGTCAGGCGTTTGAGTTCACACGGGACCCGTCTGTCGGTCAGATAGCTCTGGCTTTCCTCCAGGCCTCCTTCGCCTTCAGCGGCTGGAACTTCCTGAACTACGTCACAGAGGAGGTGGTGGAGCCACGCAAGTAAGGATAGATCTCTAGATTTAGTTTGCGTCCCAATTTAATCAGGATAGACCTCTAGACCTCTAGATGTAGGCTACGTCCCAATTTAATCAGGATAGACCTCTAGACCTCTAGATGTAGGCTACATCCCAATTTAATCAGGATAGACCTCTAGATCTAGGCTACATCCCAATTTAATCAGGATAGACCTCTAGACCTCTAGATGTAGGCTACGTCCCAATTTAATCAGGATAGACCTCTAGACCTCTAGATGTAGGCTACGTCCCAATTTAATCAGGATAGACCTCTAGATGTAGGCTACGTCCCAATTTAATCAGGATAGACCTCTAGACCTCTAGATGTAGGCTACGTCCCAATTTAATCAGGATAGACCTCTAGACCTCTAGATGTAGGCTACATCCCAATTTAATCAGGATAGACCTCTAGACCTCTAGATGTAGGCTACGTCCCAATTTAATCAGGATAGACCTCTAGATTCAGGCTACGTCCCAATTTAATCAGGATAGACCTCTAGACCTCTAGATGTAGGCTACGTCCCAATTTAATCAGGATAGACCTCTAGATTCAGGCTACGTCCCAATTTAATCAGGATAGATCTCTAGACCTCTAGATTCAGGCTACATCCCAATTTAATCAGGATAGACCTCTAGACCTCTAGCTTTAGGCTACGTCCCAATTTTTTACCCTTCTAACAAGGTGTGCGCTTGCACACTCCCTGTAATGAATTTCAAAGCATTGGTCTGCTCTAAACATTAACTGAAGGGATTTTTCCAAGTGCACACTTCAGGAGAAGGGTGGAGAATCGAAGCGCAACAAACTGTGTCGTCATATCGCCATCTAGTGGTGGACAGTGGAAGAGCACCTGTTGTCATACATTAATATATTGACTTTACATGTGGTCATGTTGTGGCAGTTTCCTTATTGCTTCCAATGCTCAGATTATATTCATTAACTTTACTGTCTCACTGCTGTCTAATGGGTTGACTGTCTCACTGCTGTCTAATGGGTTGACTGTCTCACTGCTGTCTAATGGGTTGACTGTCTCACTGCTGTCTAATGGGTTGACTGTCTCACTGCTGTCTAATGAGCTGACTGTCTCACTGCTGTCTAATGAGCTGACTGTCTCACTGCTGTCTAATGGGTTGACTGTCTCACTGCTGTCTAATGGGTTGACTGTCTCACTGCTGTCTAATGAGTTTACTGTCTCACTGCTGTCTAATGGGTTGACTGTCACTGCTGTCTAATGGGTTGACTGTCTCACTGCTGTCTAATGGGTTGACTGTCTCACTGCTGTCTAATGAGTTGACTGTCTCACTGCTGTCTAATGGGATGGCTGTCTAATGGGTTGGCTGTCTCACTGCTGTCTAATGGGTTGACTGTCTCATTGCTGTCTAATGGGATGACTGTCTCACTGCTGTCCAATGGGTTGACTGTCTAATGGGTTGACTGTCTCACTGCTGTCTAATGGGTTGACTGTCTAATGGGTTGACTGTCTCACTGCTGTCTAATGGGTTGACTGTCTCACTGCTGTCTAATGGGTTGACTGTCTAATGAGTTGACTGTCTCACTGCTGTCTAATGGGTTGACTGTCTAATGAGTTGACTGTCTCACTGCTGTCTAATGAGTTGACTGTCTAATGAGTTGACTGTCTCACTGCTGTCTAATGAGTTGACTGTCTCACTGCTGTCTAATGGGTTGACTGTCTCACTGCTGTCTAATGGGTTGACTGTCTCACTGCTGTCTAATGGGTCGACTGTCTAATGGGTTGACTGTCTCACTGCTGTCTAATGAGTTGACTGTCTCATGCTGTCTAATGAGTTGACTGTCTACTGAGTTGACTGTCACAAGTCATTGTTATTTACAAATGCTTTTCAATATGTAACATGCTCCTGTTATTGCTGTCTGTCAGTGTCATGACATTTTATTGTAATATGTTACCTGTTACTCTAGGAAACTGCCCCCAGCCATCTACATATTACTGTAATATATTATTACAGTACTATATTACTGTAATATAATGTACTGTTTTACAGGAACCTGGTATATTACTGTAAAATATGTCTCTTATCTCAGGAACCTGCCCCCAGCCATCTACATATTACTGTAATATAATGTACTGTTTTACAGGAACCTGGTATATTACTGTAAAATATGTCTCTTATCTCAGGAACCTGCCCCGGGCTATCTACATATTACTGTAATATAATGTACTGTTTTACAGGAACCTGGTATATTACTGTAAAATATGTCTCTTATCTCAGGAACCTGCCCCGGGCTATCTACATATTACTGTAATATAATGTACTGTTTTACAGGAACCTGGTATATTACTGTAAAATATGTCTCTTAGCCCGGGGCAGGTTCCTGAGATATCTACATATTACTGTAATATAATGTACTGTTTTACAGGAACCTGGTATATTACTGTAAAATATGTCTCTTATCTCAGGAACCTGCCCCGGGCTATCTACATATTACTGTAATATAATGTACTGTTTTACAGGAACCTGGTATATTACTGTAAAATATGTCTCTTATCTCAGGAACCTGCCCCGGGCTATCTACATATCCATTCCCCTGGTGACGTTAGTCTACACTCTGACCAACATTGCATACTTCTCCTCCATGACCCCCGAAGAGCTGTTGGCATCCAACGCCGTGGCCGTGGTGAGAATTAATGAATTAATTCATCTATAAATAAAATAATAGAAACGTTATATCACTTAATAATGAGGTCATAATAAATACACAATGAGTAACAATAATAAGCCTACATACAGGAAGTACCAGGTAATAACATGGCTATATACAGGAAGTACCAGGTAATAACATGGTTATATACAGGATGTACCAGGTAATAACATGGCTATATACAGGAAGTACCAGGTAGCAACATGGTTATATACAGGAAGTACCAGGTAGCAACATGGCTATATACAGGAAGTACCAGGTAGCAACATGGCTATATACAGGAAGTACCAAGTAGCAACATGGCTATATACAGGAAGTACCAGGTAATAACATGGCTATATACAGGAAGTACCAGGTAGCAACATGGCTATATACAGGAAGTACCGGGTAATAACATGGCTATATACAGGAAGTACCAGGTAATAACATGGTTATATACAGGGAGTACCAGGTAATAACATGACTATATACAGGAAGTACCAGGTAATAACATGACTATATACAGGAAGTACCAGGTAGCAACATGGCTATATACAGGAAGTACCAGGTAATAACATGGCTATATACAGGAAGTACCAGGTAATAACATGGCTTTATACAGGAAGTACCAGGTAGCAACATGGCTATATACAGGAAGTACCAGGTAGCAAGGTGGCTATATACAGGAAGTACCAGGTAATAACATGGCTATATACAGGAAGTACCAGGTAGCAACATGGCTATATACAGGAAGTACCGGGTAATAACATGGCTATATACAGGAAGTACCAGGTAATAACATGGTTATATACAGGGAGTACCAGGTAATAACATGACTATATACAGGAAGTACCAGGTAATAACATGACTATATACAGGAAGTACCAGGTAGCAACATGGCTATATACAGGAAGTACCAGGTAATAACATGGCTATATACAGGAAGTACCAGGTAATAACATGGCTTTATACAGGAAGTACCAGGTAGCAACATGGCTATATACAGGAAGTACCAGGTAGCAAGGTGGCTATATACAGGAAGTACCAGGTAATAACATGGCTATATACAGGAAGTACCAGGTAATAACATGGCCATATACAGGAAGTACCAGGTAATAACATGGTTATATACAGGGAGGTAATAACATGGCTATATACAGGGTGTACCAGGTAATAACATGGCTATATACAGGGAGTACCAGGTAATAACATGGCTATATACAGGAAGTACCAGGTAATAACATGGCTATATACAGGAACAGCGGTATACTGTAGGTAGGGGTAAAGGATAGATAATAGACAGTAACAGCAGTATACTGTAGGTAGGGGTAAAGGATAGATAATAGACAGTAGTATACTGTAGGTAGGGGTAAAGGATAGATAATAGACAGTAACAGCAGTATACTGTAGGTAGGGGTAAAGGATAGATAATAGACAGTAACAGCAGTATACTGTAGGTAGGGGTAAAGGACAGATAATAGACAGTAACAGCAGTATACTGTAGGTAGGGGTAAAGGATAGATAATAGACAGTAACAGCAGTATACTGTAGGTAGGGGTAAAGGATAGATAATAGACAGTAACAGCAGTATACTGTAGGTAGGGGTAAAGGATAGATAATAGACAGTAACAGCAGTATACTGTAGGTAGGGGTAAAGGATAGATAATATACAGTAACAGCAGTATACTGTAGGTAGGGGGTAAAGGATAGATAATAGACAGTAACAGCAGTATACTGTAGGTAGGGGTAAAGGATAGATAATAGACAGTAACAGCAGTATACTCTAGGTAGGGGTAAAGGACAGATAATAGACAGTAACAGCAGTATACTGTAGGTAGGGGTAAAGGATAGATAATAGACAGTAACAGCAGTATACTGTAGGTAGGGGTAAAGGATAGATAATAGACAGTAACAGCAGTATACTGTAGGTAGGGGTAAAGGATAGATAATAGACAGTAACAGCAGTATACTGTAGGGGTAAAGGATAGATAATAGACAGTAACAGCAGTATACTGTAGGTAGGGGTAAAGGATAGATAATAGACAGTAACAGCAGTATACTGTAGGGGTAAAGGATAGATAATAGACAGTAACAGCAGTATACTGTAGGTAGGGGTAAAGGATAGATAATAGACAGTAACAGCAGTATACTGTAGGTAGGGGTAAAGGATAGATAATAGACAGTAACAGCAGTATACTGTAGGTAGGGGTAAAGGATAGATAATAGACAGTAACAGCAGTATACTGTAGGTAGGGGTAAATTGTAGATCATAGACAGTAACAGCAGTATACTGTAGGTAGGGGTAAAGGATAGATAATAGACAGTAACAGCAGTATACTGTAGGTAGGGGTAAAGGATAGATAATAGACAGTAACAGCAGTATACTCTAGGTAGGGGTAAAGGACAGATAATAGACAGTAACAGCAGTATACTGTAGGTAGGGGTAAAGGATAGATAATAGACAGTAACAGCAGTATACTGTAGGTAGGGGTAAAGGATAGATAATAGACAGTAACAGCAGTATACTGTAGGTAGGGGTAAAGGATAGATAATAGACAGTAACAGCAGTATACTGTAGGTAGGGGTAAAGGATAGATAATAGACAGTAACAGCAGTATACTGTAGGTAGGGGTAAAGGATAGATAATAGACAGTAACAGCAGTATACTATAGGGGTAAAGGATAGATAATAGACAGTAACAGCAGTATACTGTAGGTTGGGGTAAAGGATAGATAATAGACAGTAACAGCAGTATACTGTAGGTAGGGGTAAAGGATAGATAATAGACAGTAACAGCAGTATACTGTAGGTAGGGGTAAAGGATAGATAATAGACAGTAACAGCAGTATACTGTAGGTAGGGGTAAAGGATAGATAATAGACAGTAACAGCAGTATACTGTAGGTAGGGGTAAAGGATAGATAATATACAGTAACAGCAGTATACTGTAGGTAGGGGGTAAAGGATAGATAATAGACAGTAACAGCAGTATACTGTAGGTAGGGGTAAAGGATAGATAATAGACAGTAACAGCAGTATACTGTAGGTAGGGGTAAAGGATAGATAATAGACAGTAACAGCAGTATACTGTAGGTAGGGGTAAAGGATAGATAATAGACAGTAACAGATGCATAGTGTAGGTAGGGGTAAAGGATAGATAATAGACAGTAACAGCAGTATACTGTAGGTAGGGGTAAAGGATAGATAATAGACAGTAACAGCAGTATACTGTAGGTAGGGGTAAAGGATAGATAATAGACAGTAACAGCAGTATACTGTAGGTAGGGGGTAAAGGATAGATAATAGACAGTAACAGCAGTATACTGTAGGTAGGGGTAAAGGATAGATAATAGACAGTAACTGCAGTATACTGTAGGTAGGGGTAAAGGAAAGATAATAGACAGTAACAGCAGTATACTGTAGGTAGGGGTAAAGGATAGATAATAGACAGTAACAGATGCATAGTGTAGGTAGGGGTAAAGGATAGATAATAGACAGTAACAGCAGTATACTGTAGGTAGGGGTAAAGGATAGATAATAGACAGTAACAGATGCATAGTGTAGGTAGGGGTAAAGGATAGATAATAGACAGTAACAGATGCATAGTGTAGGTAGGGGTAAAGGATAGATAATAGACAGTAACAGATGCATACTGTAGGTAGGGGTAAAGGATAGATAATAGACAGTAACAGATGCATACTGTAGGTAGGGGTAAAGGATAGATAATAGACAGTAACAGATGCATAGTGTAGGTAGGGGTAAAGGATAGATAATAGACAGTAACAGATGCATAGTGTAGGTAGGGGTAAAGGATAGATAATAGACAGTAACAGCAGTATACTGTAGGTAGGGGTAAAGGATAGATAATAGACAGTAACAGCAGTATACTGTAGGTAGGGGTAATGGATAGATAATAGAAAAGCATCAATGCAGATAGTCTGGGTAACTATTGGTTAACTATCTAACTAACTATTGATCAGTCTGATGGCTTGGAGGGAGAAGCTGTTCAGGGTCCTGTTGGCTCCAGACTTGGCGCTCCGGTACCGCTTGCCATGCTGTAGCAGAGAAAACAGTCTATGACTATAGGGTGGCTGGAGTCTTTGGAAATTTTTAGGGCCTCTGACACCGCCTGATATAGAGGTCCTGGATGGCAGGAAGCTTGGCCCCAGTGATGTACTGGGCCATACGCACTACCCTCTGTAGTGCCTTGCGGTCGGAGGCCGAGCAGTTGCCGTACCAGGCGGTGTTGCAACCAGTCAGGATGCTCTCGATGGTGCAGCTGTAAAACCTTTTGGGGATCTGAGGACCTATGCCAAGTCTTTTCAGTCTCCTGAGGGGGGATAGGTTTTGTCATGTCCTCTTCATGACTGTCTTGGTGTGTTTGGACCATGTTAGTTTGTTGGTGATGTGGACACCAAGGAACTTGAAGCTCTCAACCTGTTCTACTACAGCCCGGTTGATGAGATTGGGCGTGTGCTCGGTCCTCCTTTTCCTTTAGTCCACGATCATCTCCTTTGGCTTGATCACGTTGAGGGAGAGTTTGTTGTCCTGGCACCACACTGCTAGGTCTCTGACCTCCTCCCTATAGGCTGTTTCATCGTTGAGGGAGAGGTTGTTGTCCTGGCACCACCCGGCCAGGTCTCTGACCTCCTCCCTGTAGGCTGTCTCATCGTTGAGGGAGAGGTTGTTGTCCTGGTACCACCAGGTCTCTAACCTCCTCCCTGTAGGCTGTCTCATCGTTGAGGGAGAGGTTGTTGTCCTGGTATCACCAGGTCTCTGACCTCCTCCCTATAGGCTGTCTCATCGTTGAGGGAGAGGTTGTTGTCCTGGCACCACACTGCCAGGTCTCTGACCTCCTCCCTATAGGCTGTCTCATCGTTGAGGGAGAGCTTGTTGTCCTGGCACCACGCTGCCAGTTCTCTGACCTCCTCCCTGTAGGCCATCGCATCGTTGTCGGTGATTGGGCCCTACCACCCTTGTGTCATCGGCAAACTTAATGATGGTGTTGGAGTCGTGCTTGGCCACTCAATCATGGGTAAACAGGGAGTACGGGAGGGGAATAAGCATGCACCCCTGAGGGGCCCCTATGTTGAGGATCAGCGTGGCAGATGTGTTGTTGCCTACCCTGACCACCCGGAGGGCAGCACGTCAGGAAGTCCAGGATCCAGTTGCAGAGGGGGGTGTTTAATCCCAGGGTCTTTATCTTAGTGATGAGCTTTGTGGGTACTATGGTGTTGAACGCTGTCGTCAGTGAACAGCATTCTCACGTAGGTGTTCCTTTTGTCCAGGTGGAAAAGGGTAGTGTTTTATTACATGGAACTAATGGGGATCCATAATTTACATTTACATTTAAGTCATTTGGCAGGCGCTCTTATCCAGAGATAAACCCCAGGAAGAGTAGCTGCTGCCTTGGCAACAGGAACTAATGGGGATCCATAATAAACCCCAGGAAGAGTAGCTGCTGCTTCTGTTAAAGCTCATGAGGATCCATAATAAACAAATAAATATGGTTATTTAACAGTTAACTATCTGTGGTTGTTGTTGTTGTTTTTTTGTTTTTTTTAAAGGTTGTTTAATGATTGTTGAATTGTTTTCTACAGACATTTGGTGAGAAGTTGCTGGGCGTATTCTCCTGGGTGATGCCCATCTCTGTAGCTCTGTCTACATTCGGAGGAATCAACGGCTATCTCTTCACTTCATCCAGGTACTAATAGTCTTACAATATAGTCAGCGGTTCTCAACCTCTCCTCAGGGGACCACCCCAATATAGTCAGCGGTTCTCAACCTCTCCTCAGGGGACCACCCCAATATAGTCAGCGGTTCTCAACCTCTCCTTGGGGAACCACCCCAATATAGTCAGCGGTTCTCAACCTCTCCTCAAGGGACCACCCCAATATAGTCAGCGGTTCTCAACCTCTCCTCAGGGGACCACCCCAATATAGTCAGCGGTTCTCAACCTCTCCTCACCCCAATATAGTCAGCGGTCCTCAACCTCTCCTTGGGGGACCACACCAATATAGTCAGCGGTCCTCAACCTCTCCTCACTCCAATATAGTCAGCGGTTCTCAACCTCTCCTCAAGGGACCACCCCAATATAGTCAGCGGTCCTCAACCTCTCCTCAGGGGACCACCCCAATATAGTCAGCGGTTCTCAACCTCTCCTCACCCCAATATAGTCAGCGGTTCTCAACCTCTCCTCACCCCAATATAGTCAGCGGTCCTCAACCTCTCCTCACCCCAATATAGTCAGCGGTTCTCAACCTCTCCTTGGGGGACCACCCCAATATAGTCAGCGGTTCTCAACCTCTCCTCAGGGGACCACCCCAATATAGTCAGCGGTTCTCAACCTCTCCTCAGGGGACCACCCCAATACAGTCAGCGGTTCTCAACCTCTCCTCAGGGGACCACCCCAATATAGTCAGCGGTTCTCAACCTCTCCTCAGGGGACCACCCCAATATAGTCAGCGGTTCTCAACCTCTCCTTGGGGGACCACCCCAATATAGTCAGCGGTTCTCAACCTCTCCTTGGGGGACCACCCCAATATAGTCAGCGGTCCTCAACCTCTCCTCACCCCAATATAGTCAGCGGTTCGCAACCTCTCCTCAGGGGACCACCCCAATATAGTCAGCGGTTCTCAACCTCTCCTCACCCCAATATAGTCAGCGGTCCTCAACCTCTCCTCGGGGGACCACCCCAATATAGTCAGCGGTCCTCAACCTCTCCTCACCCCAATATAGTCAGCGGTCCTCAACCTCTCCTCAGGGGACCACCCCAATATAGTCAGCGGTCCTCAACCTCTCCTCACCCCAATATAGTCAGCGGTCCTCAACCTCTCCTCGGGGACCACCCCAATATAGTCAGCGGTCCTCAACCTCTCCTCACCCCAATATAGTCAGCGGTCCTCAACCTCTCCTCAGGGGACCACCCCAATATAGTCAGCGGTCCTCAACCTCTCCTCACCCCAATATAGTCAGCGGTCCTCAACTTCTCCTCACCCCAATGTAGTCAGCGGTCCTCCACCTCTCCTCACCCCAATATAGTCAGCGGTCCTCAACCTCTCCTCACCCCAATATAGTCAGCGGTCCTCAACCTCTCCTCACCCCAATATAGTCAGCGGTCCTCAACCTCTCCTCACTCCAGTATAGTCAGCGGTCCTCAACCTCTCCTCACCCCAATATAGTCAGCGGTCCTCAACCTCTCCTCACCCCAATATAGTCAGCGGTCCTCAACCTCTCCTCACCCCAATATAGTCAGCGGTCCTCAACCTCTCCTCACTCCAGTATAGTCAGCGGTCCTCAACCTCTCCTCACCCCAGTATAGTCAGCGGTCCTCAACCTCTCCTCACCCCAATATAGTCAGCGGTCCTCAACCTCTCCTCACCCCAATATAGTCAGCGGTCCTCAACCTCTCCTCACCCCAATATAGTCAGCGGTCCTCAACCTCTCCTCACCCCAATATAGTCAGCGGTTCGCAACCTCTCCTCAGGGGACCACCCCAATATAGTCAGCGGTTCTCAACCTCTCCTCACCCCAATATAGTCAGCGGTCCTCAACCTCTCCTCGGGGGACCACCCCAATATAGTCAGCGGTCCTCAACCTCTCCTCACCCCAATATAGTCAGCGGTCCTCAACCTCTCCTCAGGGGACCACCCCAATATAGTCAGCGGTCCTCAACCTCTCCTCACCCCAATATAGTCAGCGGTCCTCAACCTCTCCTCGGGGACCACCCCAATATAGTCAGCGGTCCTCAACCTCTCCTCACCCCAATATAGTCAGCGGTCCTCAACCTCTCCTCAGGGGACCACCCCAATATAGTCAGCGGTCCTCAACCTCTCCTCACCCCAATATAGTCAGCGGTCCTCAACTTCTCCTCACCCCAATATAGTCAGTGGTTTTCCATCTCTCCTCACCCCAATATAGTCAGCGGTCCTCAACCTCTCCTCACCCCAATATAGTCAGCGGTCCTCAACCTCTCCTCACCCCAATATAGTCAGCGGTCTTCAACCTCTCCTCACTCCAGTATAGTCAGCGGTCCTCAACCTCTCCTCACCCCAATATAGTCAGCGGTCCTCAACCTCTCCTCACCCCAATATAGTCAGCGGTCCTCAACCTCTCCTCACCCCAATATAGTCAGCGGTCCTCAACCTCTCCTCACTCCAGTATAGTCAGCGGTCCTCAACCTCTCCTCACCCCAGTATAGTCAGCGGTCCTCAACCTCTCCTCACCCCAGTATAGTCAGCGGTCCTCAACCTCTCCTCACCCCAATATAGTCAGCGGTCCTCAACCTCTCCTCACCCCAATATAGTCAGCGGTCCTCAACCTCACCTCACCCCAATATAGTCAGCGGTCCTCAACCTCTCCTCAGGGGACCACCCCAATATAGTCAGCGGTTCTCAACCTCTCCTCACCCCAATATAGTCAGCGGTTCTCAACCTCTCCTCAGGGGACCACCGCAATATAGTCAGCTGTCCTCAACCTCTCCTCACCCCAATATAGTCAGCGGTCCTCAAGCTCTCCTCACCCCAATATAGTCAGCGGTCCTCAACCTCTCCTAACTCCAGTATAGTCAGCGGTCCTCAACCTCTCCTCACCCCAATATAGTCAGCGGTCCTCAACCTCTCCTCACCCCAATATAGTCAGCGGTCCTCAACCTCTCCTCACCCCAATATAGTCAGCGGTCCTCAACCTCTCCTCACCCCAATATAGTCAGCGGTCCTCAACCTCTCCTCACCCCAATATAGTCAGCGGTCCTCAACCTCTCCTCGGGGGATTCATAGAGTATGTGTGGTGCAGCTCTGCAGGAATCTAACCCACAACCCTGGTGTTGCTGGCATCACTCTCCAACCCACAACGCTGGTGTTGCTGGCATCACTCTCCAACCCACAACCCTGGTGTTGCTGGCATCACTCTCCAACCCACAACGCTGGTGTTGCTGGCATCACTCTCCAACCCACAACCCTGGTGTTGCTGGCATCACTCTCCAACCCACAACCCTGGTGTTCCTGGCATCACTCTCCAACCCTGGTGTTGCTGGCATCACTCTCCAACCCACAACCCTGGTGTTGCTGACATCACTCTCCAACCTACAACCATGGTGTTGCTGGCATCACTCTCCAGCCCACAACCCTGGTGTTGCTGGCATCACTCTCCAACCCACAACCCTGGTGTTGTTGCTGGCATCACTCTCCAACACACAACCCCAGTGTTGCTGGCATCACTCTCCAACCCACAACCCTGGTGTTGCTGGCATCACTCTCCAACCTACAACACTGGTGTTGTTGCTGGCATCACTCTCCAACCCACAACCCTGGTGTTGCTGGCATCACTCTCCAACCCACAACGCTGGTGTTGTTGCTGGCATCACTCTCCAATCCACAACCCTGGTGTTGTTGGCATCACTCTCCAACCCACAACCCTGGTGTTGTTGGCATCACTCTCCAACCCACAACCCTGGTGTTGCTGGCATCACTCTCCAACCCACAACCCTGGTGTTGCTAGCATCACTCTCCAACCCACAACCCTGGTGTTGCTGGCATCACTCTCCAACCCACAACACTGGTGTTGTTGCTGGCATCATTCTCCAACCCACAACCCTGGTGTTGCTGGCATCACTCTCCAACCCACAACGCTGGTGTTGTTGCTGGCATCACTCTCCAATCCACAACCCTGGTGTTGTTGGCATCACTCTCCAACCCACAACCCTGGTGTTGCTGGCATCACTCTCCAACCCACAACCCTGGTGTTGCTGGCATCACTCTCCAACCCACAACCCTGGTGTTGCTGGCATCACTCTCCAACCCACAACCCTGGTGTTCCTGGCATCACTCTCCAACCCTGGTGTTGCTGGCATCACTCTCCAACCCACAACCCTGGTGTTGCTGACATCACTCTCCAACCTACAACCATGGTGTTGCTGGCATCACTCTCCAGCCCACAACCCTGGTGTTGCTGGCATCACTCTCCAACCCACAACCCTGGTGTTGTTGCTGGCATCACTCTCCAACACACAACCCCGGTGTTGCTGGCATCACTCTCCAACCCACAACCCTGGTGTTGCTGGCATCACTCTCCAACCTACAACACTGGTGTTGTTGCTGGCATCATTCTCCAACCCACAACCCTGGTGTTGCTGGCATCACTCTCCAACCCACAACGCTGGTGTTGTTGCTGGCATCACTCTCCAATCCACAACCCTGGTGTTGTTGGCATCACTCTCCAACCCACAACCCTGGTGTTGTTGGCATCACTCTCCAACCCACAACCCTGGTGTTGCTGGCATCACTCTCCAACCCACAACCCTGGTGTTGCTAGCATCACTCTCCAACCCACAACCCTGGTGTTGCTGGCATCACTCTCCAACCCACAACACTGGTGTTGTTGCTGGCATCATTCTCCAACCCACAACCCTGGTGTTGCTGGCATCACTCTCCAACCCACAACGCTGGTGTTGTTGCTGGCATCACTCTCCAATCCACAACCCTGGTGTTGTTGGCATCACTCTCCAACCCACAACCCTGGTGTTGTTGGCATCACTCTCCAACTCACAACCCTGGTGTTGCTGGCATCACTCTCCAACCCACAACCCTGGTGTTGCTGGCATCACTCTCCAACCCACAACACTGGTGTTGTTGCTGGCATCATTCTCCAACCCACAACCCTGGTGTTGCTGGCATCACTCTCCAATCCACAACCCTGGTGTTGTTGGCATCACTCTCCAACCCACAACCCTGGTGTTGCTGGCATCACTCTCCAACCCACAACCCTGGTGTTGCTAGCATCACTCTCCAACCCACAACCCTGGTGTTTCTGGCATCACTCTCCAACCCATAACCCTGGTGTTGCTGGCATCACTCTCCAACCCTGGTGTTGCTGGCATCACACTCCAACCCACAACCCTGGTGTTGCTGGCATCACTCTCCAACCCACAACCCTGGTGTTGCTAGCATCACTCTCCAACCCACAACCCTGGTGTTGCTAGCATCACTCTCCAACCCACAACCCTGGTGTTGCTGGCATCACTCGCCAACCCACAACCCTGGTGTTGCTGGCATCACTCTCCAATCCACAACCCTGGTGTTGCTGGCATCACTCGCCAACCCACAACCCTGGTGTTGCTGGCATCACTCTCCAACCCACAACCCTGGTGTTGCTAGCATCACTCTCCAACCCACAACCCTGGTGTTGCTGGCATCACTCGCCAACCCACAACCCTGGTGTTGCTAGCATCACTCTCCAACCCTGGTGTTGCTAGCATCACTCTCCAACCAACTGCATACACACCTAACGCTGTGGTCCTTTTTCTCCCCAGGTTGTGTTTCTCTGGAGCCAGAGAGGGTCACCTGCCTTACCTGTTGGCCATGATCCACCTGAAAAACTGCACCCCTATTCCCGCTCTGCTAGTCTGTGTAAGTTACTGCACCCCTATTCCCGCTCTGCTAGTCTGTGTAAGTTACTGCACCCCTATTCCCACTCTGCTAGTCTGTGTAAATTACTGCACCCCTATTCCCACTCTGCTAGTCTGTGTAAATTACTGCACCCCTATTCCCACTCTGCTAGTCTGTGTAAATTACTGCACCCCTATTCCTTCACTGCTAGGCTGTGTAAGTTAACCCCATTCTTGCCTGCATTTGCCCACAGTTCCTATAGCCCCAAACCCCAGGGCTGTGTTAGTTCCTATAGCCCAAAACCCCAGGGCTGTGCTAGTTCCTATAGCCCCAAACCCCAGGGCTGTGCTAGTTCCTATAGCCCCAAACCCCCAGGGCTGTGCTAGTTCCTATAGCCCCAAACCCCCAGGGCTGTGTTAGTTCCTATAGCCCAAAACCCCAGGGCTGTGTTAGTTCCTATAGCCCCAAACCCCAGGACTGTACTAGTTCCTATAGCCCCAAACCCCCAGGGCTGTGTTAGTTCCTATAGCCCCAAACCCCAGGGCTGTGTTAGTTCCTATAGCCCCAAACCCCCAGGGCTGTGCTAGTTCCTATAGCCCCAAACCCCAGGGCTGTGTTAGTTCCTATAGCCCCAAACCCCACGGCTGTGCTAGTTCCTATAGCCCCAAACCCCCAGGGCTGTGTTAGTTCCTATAGCCCCAAACCCCACGGCTGTGCTAGTTCCTATAGCCCCAAACCCCAGGGCTGTGTTAGTTCCTATAGCCCCAAAACCCCAGGGCTGTGCTAGTTCCTATAGCCCCAAACCCCCAGGGCTGTGCTAGTTCCTATAGCCCCAAACCCCCAGGGCTGTGTTAGTTCCTATAGCCCAAAACCCCAGGGCTGTGTTAGTTCCTATAGCCCCAAACCCCAGGACTGTACTAGTTCCTATAGCCCCAAACCCCCAGGGCTGTGTTAGTTCCTATAGCCCCAAACCCCAGGGCTGTGTTAGTTCCTATAGCCCCAAACCCCCAGGGCTGTGCTAGTTCCTATAGCCCCAAACCCCACGGCTGTGCTAGTTCCTATAGCCCCAAACCCCAGGGCTGTGTTAGTTCCTATAGCCCCAAACCCCACGGCTGTGCTAGTTCCTATAGCCCCAAACCCCCAGGGCTGTGTTAGTTCCTATAGCCCCAAACCCCAGGGCTGTGTTAGTTCCTATAGCCCCAAACCCCAGGGCTGTGCTAGTTCCTATAGCCCCAAACCCCAGGGCTGCACTAGTTCATATAGCCCCAAACCCCAGGGCTGTACTAGTTCCTATAGCCCCAAACCCCAGGGCTGTACTAGTTCCTATAGCCCCAAACCCGAGGGCTGTTCTATTTCCTATAGCCCCAAACCCCAGGGCTGCACTAGTTCATATAGCCCCAAACCCCAGGGCTGTACTAGTTCCTATAGCCCCAAACCCCAGGGCTGTACTAGTTCCTATAGCCCCAAACCCCCAGGGCTGTGCTAGTTCCTATAGCTCCAACCCCCAGGGCTGTACTAGTTCCTATAGCCCCAAACCCCCAGGGCTGTGTTAGTTCCTATAGCCCCAAACCCCCAGGGCTGTGTTAGTTCCTATAGCTCCAACCCCCAGGGCTGTACTAGTTCCTATAGCTCCAAACCCCAGGGCTGTGTTAGTTCCTATAGCCCCAACCCCCAGGGCTGTGTTAGTTCCTATAGCCCCAAACCCGAGGGCTGTACTAGTTCCTATAGCCCCAAACCCCAGGGCTGTACTAGTTCCTATAGCCCCAAACCCGAGGGCTGTGTTAGTTCCTATAGCCCCAATCCCACAGGGCTGTGTTAGTTCCTATAGCCCCAACCCCCAGGGCTGTGTTATATAGCTTTGTGTATAATGTCTATGTTCATTGACCTCTGCTTCCCTCCTCCTCCTCCACAGTGCGGAGCCACCATTGTGATCCTGTGTATCGGAGAGACTCACAACCTGATCAACTATGTGTCGTTTATTAACTTCCTGTCCTATGGAGTGACCATCGCTGGCCTGCTGTACTATCGCTGGAAGAGACCCAACCTGCTACGACCCATCAAGGTACAGCAGGCCTATTTCTGCTGCTACTATATCTGCTACTATATCTGCTGCTATATCTACTGCTACTATATCTACTGCTACTATATCTACTGCTATATCTGCTGCTTTTATATCTGCTGCTACTATATCTGCTACTATATCTGCTGCTACTATATCTACTGCTACTATATCTGCTGCTATATCTACTGCTACTATATCTACTGCTACTATATCTGCTGCTATATCTACTGCTACTATATCTGCTGCTATATCTACTGCTACTATATCTACTGCTACTATATCTGCTACTATATCTGCTGCTATATCTACTGCTACTCTATCTGCTACTATATCTGTTGCTTTTATATCTACTGCTACTATATCTGCTGCTATATCTGCTGCTTTTATATCTGCATTTATATCTGCTTTTATATCTACTGCTACTATATCTACTGCTACTATATCTGCTGCTATATCTGCTGCTTTTATATCTGTGTTTATATCTGCTTTTATATCTACTGCTACTATATATGCTGCTATATCTGCTGCTTTTATATCTGCTTTCATAACTGGTGCTACTATATCTGCTACTATATCTGGTGGTACTATATCTGATGATACTATATCTGATGCTACTATATCTAGTGCTACTATATCTGCTGCTACTATATCTGATGCTACTATATCTGATGAAACTATATCTGGTGCTACTATATCTGCAACTACAATATCTGGTGCTATTATATCTGATGCTACTATATCTGATGCTACTATATCTGCTGCTACTATATCTGATGCTACTATATCTGATGATACTATATCTGGTGCTACTATATCTGCAACTACAATATCTGGTGCTATTATATCTGATGCTACTATATCTGATGCTACTATATCTGCTGCTACTATATCTGGTGCTACTATATCTGCTGCTACTATATCTGCTACTATATCTGGTCCTACTATATCTGCTGATACTATATCTGCTGCTACTATATCTGCTGCTATATCTTCTGCTTTTATATCTGCATTTATATCTGCTTTTATATCTACTGCTACTATATATGCTGCTATATCTACTGCTACTATATCTACTGCTACTATATCTACTGCTACTATATATGCTGCTATATCTGCTGCTTTTATATCTGCTTTTATATCTGCTTTTATATCTACTGCTACTATATATGCTGCTATATCTGCTGCTTTTATATCTGCTTTTATAACTGGTGCTACTATATCTGCTACTATATCTGGTGGTACTATATCTGATGATACTATATCTGGTGTTTCCACATCTGATGCTACTATATCTAGTGCTACTATATCTGCTGCTACTATATCTGATGCTACTATATCTGATGAAACTATATCTGGTGCTACTATATCTGCTACTACAATATCTGGTGCTATTATATCTGATGCTACTATATCTGATGCTACTATATCTGCTGCTACTATATCTGATGCTACTATATCTGATGATACTATATCTGGTGCTACTATATCTACTACTACAATATCTGGTGCTATTATATCTGATGCTACTATATCTGCTGCTACTATATCTGATGCTACTATATCTGATGCTACTATATCTGATGTTACTATATCTGCTGGTACTGTATCTGCTGCTACTATATCTGCTACTATATCTGCTGATACTATATCTTGTGCTACTATATCTGATGCTACTATATCTGGTGCTACTATATCTGATGCTACTATATCTGGTGCTACTATAGCTGATGCTACTATATCTAGTGCTACTATATCTAGTGCTACTATATCTGATGCTACTATATCTGATGCTACTATAACTGATGCTACTATATCTGATGCTAATATCTGCTACTATATCTGCTGATACTATATCTGCTGATACTATATCTGCTACTATATCTGGTGCTACTATATCTGATGCTACTATATCTGGTGGCACTATATCTGGTGGCACTATATCTGCTGCTACTATATCTGATGCTACTATATCTGCTACTATAACTGGTGGTACTATATCTGATGATACTATATCTGGTGCTACAATATCTGCTACTATATCTGGTGGTACTATATCTGATGATACTATATCTAATGCTACTATGTCTGGTGCTACTATATCTGATGATACTATATCTGGTGCTACTATATCTGATGCTACTATATCTGGTGCTACTATATCTGATGCTATTATATCAGGTGCTACAACATCTGATGCTACTATATCTAGTGCTACTATATCTGATGCTACTATATCTGATGCTACTATATCTGGTGCTACTATATTTGATGCTACCATATCTGATGCTACCATATCTGGCGCTATTATATCTGATGCTACTATATCTGGTGCTACTATATCGACTATATCTGGGAACTATTTACTGTTGCACACCTTAACCAGGAAATGAACTATCAGTCTATTACTGATGGGAAACCAGGAAATGAACTGTCAGTCTATTACTGATGGGAAACCAGGAAATGAACTGTCAGTCTATTACTGATGGGAAACCAGGAAATGAACTGTCAGTCTATTACTGATGGGAAACCAGGAAATGAACTGTCAGTCTATTACTGATGGGAAACCAGGAAATGAACTGTCAGTCTATTACTGATGGGAAACCAGGAAATGAACTGTCAGTCTATTACTGATGGGAAACCAGGAAATGAACTGTCAGTCTATTACTGATGGGAAACCAGGAAATGAACTGTCAGTCTATTACTGATGGGAAACCAGGAAATGAACTGTCAGTCTATTACTGATGGGAAACCAGGAAATGAACTGTCAGTCTATTACTGATGGGAAACCAGGAAATGAACTGTCATTCTATTACTTCCTTCCTTCCTCTCACTCCTCCCCCTCCCCATCCTCCCTCTTCTCTCCCCCTCCCTCTATCCTCTTCTCATTCCCCTTCTCTACTCTCCCTCCTCCCCCTCTCCCTTCAGGTGAGTGTGTTGGTCCCTATCAGTTACCTGGTGTTCTGGGCGGTGCTGCTGGGGTTCAGCCTGTACTCGGAGCCCGTGGTGTGTGGCATGGGGATCGTCATCATGCTCACCGGGGTACCCGTCTACTTCGTCGGAGTCCACTGGAAGAACAAGCCCAGATGTGTCTACAGGGTCGTGGGTGAGTGACTCCTACACTCCTTGTATTGCATGTCCATGTAGGTCATTCACCAGACATCAGAGCAACTTACAGTCAACTAAATTAGGTATGCTGCCGTCTCGGGATCGACACTGATAAGGCAGAATGACATGCTGCCATCTCTGCATCGACACTGATAAGGCAGAATGACATGCTGCCGTCTCTGCATCGACACTGATAAGGCAGAATGACATGCTGCCGTCTCTGCATCGACACTGATAAGTCAGAATGACATGCTGCCGTCTCTGCATCGACACTGATAAGGCAGAATGACATGCTGCCGTCTCTGAATCGACACTGATAAGGCAGAATGACATGCTGCCGTCTCTGCATCGACACTGATAAGGCAGAATGACATGCTGCCGTCTCTGTATCGACACTGATAAGGCAGAATGACATGCTGCCGTCTCTGCATCGACACTGATAAGGCAGAATGACATGCTGCCGTCTCTGCATCGACACTGATAAGGCAGAATGACATGCTGCCGTCTCTGAATCGACACTGATAAGGCAGAATGACATGCTGCCGTCTCTGCATCGACACTGATAAGGCAGAATGACATGCTGCCGTCTCTGCATCGACACTGATAAGGCAGAATGACATGCTGCCGTCTCTGAATCGACACTGATAAGGCAGAATGACATGCTGCCGTCTCTGCATCGACACTGATAAGGCAGAATGACATGCTGCCATCTCTGCATCGACACTGATAAGGCAGAATGACATGCTGCCGTCTCTGTATCGACACTGATAAGGCAGAATGACATGCTGCCGTCTCTGTATCGACACTGATAAGGCAGAATGACATGCTGCCATCTCTGCATCGACACTGATAAGGCAGAATGACATGCTGCCGTCTCTGCATCGACACTGATAAGGCAGAATGACATGCTGCCGTCTCTGTATCGACACTGATAAGGCAGAATGACATGCTGCCATCTCTTCATCGACACTGATAAGGCAGAATGACATGCTGCCGTCTCTGCATCGACACTGATAAGGCGGCAGAATGACATGCTGCCGTCTCTGCATCGACACTGATAAGGCAGAATGACATGCTGCCGTCTCTGTATCGACACTGATAAGGCAGAATGACATGCTGCCATCTCTGTATCGACACTGATAAGGCAGAATGACATGCTGCCGTCTCTGTATCGACACTGATAAGGCAGAATGACATGCTGCCGTCTCTGCATCGACACTGATAAGGCAGAATGACATGCTGCCATCTCTGCATCGACACTGATAAGGCAGCAGAATGACATGCTGCCGTCTCTGTATCGACACTGATAAGGCAGGACAGCTGCCGTCTCTGTATGAATGACATGGCCCTTCTGCATCGTGCTGCCGTCTCTGCATCGACACTGATAAGGCAGAATGACATGCTGCCATCTCTGTATCGACACTGATAAGGCAGAATGACATGCTGCCGTCTCTGTATCGACACTGATAAGGCAGAATGACATGCTGCCGTCTCAGAATGCATGCTGACACGACACTGATAAGGCAGAATGACATGCTGCCGTCTCTGTATCGACACTGATAAGGCAGAATGACATGCTGCCGTCTCTGACATATCGACACTGATAAGGCAGAATGACATGCTGCCATCTCTGCATCGACACTGATAAGGCATAATGACATGCTGCCATCTCTGACATATCGACACTGATAAGGCAGAATGACATGCTGCCGTCTCTGCATCGACACTGATAAGGCAGAATGACATGCTGCCGTCTCTGCATCGACACTGATAAGGCAGAATGACATGCTGCCGTCTCATGCATCGACACTGATAAGGCAGCAGAATGACATGCAGAATGACATGCGTCTCTGCATCGACACTGATAAGGCAGAATGACATGCTGCCGTCTCTGCATCGACACTGATAAGGCAGAATGACATGCTGCCGTCTCTGTATCGACACTGATAAGGCAGAATGACATGCTGCCAATCGACACTGCAGAATGACATGCTGCCGTCTCTGCATCGACACTGATAAGGCAGAATGACATGCTGCCGTCTCTGCATCGACACTGATAAGGCAGAATGACATGCTGCCGTCTCGGGATCGACACTGATAAGGCATCAGAATGACTTGCTGCCGTCTCTGCATCGACACTGATAAGGCAGAATGACATGCTGCCGTCTCTGCATCGACACTGATAAGGCAGAATGATCATCGACACTGATAAGGCAGCAGAATGACATGCTGTATCGACACTGATAAGGCAGAATGACATGCTGCTCTGTATCGACACTGATAAGGCAGAATGACATGCTGCCGTCTCTGCTGCCGTCTCTGTATCGACACTGATAAGGCAGAATGACATGCTGCCGTCTCTGTATCGACACTGATAAGGCAGAATGACATGCTGCCATCTCTGTCTCTGATAAGGCAGAATGACATGCTGCCGTCTCTGCATCGACACTGATAAGGCAGAATGACATGCTGCCGTCTCTGTATCGACACTGATAAGGCAGAATGACATGCTGCCATCTCTTCATCGACACTGATAAGGCAGAATGACATGCTGCCGTCTCTGCATCGACACTGATAAGGCGGCAGAATGACATGCTGCCGTCTCTGTATCGACACTGATAAGGCAGAATGACATGCTGCCATCTCTGTATCGACACTGATAAGGCAGAATGACATGCTGCCGTCTCTGTATCGACACTGATAAGGCAGAATGACATGCTGCCGTCTCTGCATCGACACTGATAAGGCAGAATAACATGCTGCCATCTCTGCATCGACACTGATAAGGCAGCAGAATGACATGCTGCCGTCTCTGCATCGACACTGATAAGGCAGAATGACATGCTGCCGTCTCTGTATCGACACTGATAAGGCAGAATGACATGCTGCCGTCTCTGTATCGACACTGATAAGGCAGAATGACATGCTGCCGTCTCTGTATCGACACTGATAAGGCAGAATGACATGCTGCCGTCTCTGTATCGACACTGATAAGGCAGAATGACATGCTGCCGTCTCTGTATCGACACTGATAAGGCAGAATGACATGCTGCCATCTCTGCATCGACACTGATAAGGCAGAATGACATGCTGCCGTCTCTGCATCGACACTGATAAGGCAGAATGACATGCTGCCGTCTCTGTATCGACACTGATAAGGCAGAATGACATGCTGCCAT
>NW_027010164.1:0-34748 GCF_036934945.1 Oncorhynchus masou masou
GGATTCTATATTCTGAACCTGTTCTCTAGAAGGATTCTATATTCTGAACCTGTTCTCTAGATGGATTCTATATTCTGAACCTGTTCTCTAGAAGGATTCTATATTCTGAACCTGTTCTCTAGATGGATTCTATATTCTGAACCTGTTCTCTAGAAGGATTCTATATTCTGAACCTGTTCTCTAGAATGATTCTATATTCTGAACCTGTTCTCTAGATGGATTCTATATTCTGAACCTGTTCTCTAGATGGATTCTATATTCTGAACCTGTTCTCTAGAAGGATTCTATATTCTGAACCTGTTCTCTAGAAGGATTCTATATTCTGAACCTGTTCTCTAGATGGAGTCTATATTCTGAACCTGTTCTCTAGAAGGATTCTATATTCTGAACCTGTTCTCTAGATGGATTCTATATTCTGAACCTGTTCTCTAGAAGGATTCTATATTCTGAACCTGTTCTCTAGATGGATTCTATATTCTGAACCTGTTCTCTAGAAGGATTCTATATTCTGAACCTGTTCTCTAAAAGGTATTTAAAGGGATGGCTGAAGACACATGTACTGAAAACCCTACTGTATGAAAACTCCACAAGAAAATCTGTCGCCCAGCAAGTGGGAGGGTTTTCAGCGGTTTAATTCAATGTATTCAGCGAGCTCAAAAGAAAAGCGCGTTACACACCTTCATAAGTCTGAATACCAACTACTGAAGTGGGTATGAGAGGCCTCCTAAGTCAGAATCGGGCTTTCATGAATTGGAAAAATATTCACTTCCTGAATTGACTACATTGAAAAGTGAATTGACCCCAACTCGGATTCAAACGCATAAAAGGTATATGATAACTACACTGAACAAAAATATAAACACAACATTTAAAGTTGTGCACAAATTAATTTACATCCCTGTTAGTGAGCATTTCTTCTTTGCCAAGATGATCCATCCACCTGACAGGTGTGGCATATCAAGAAGCTGATTTAACTGTGTGGCTCAGTCGGTAGAGCATGGCGCTTGCAACGCCAAGTGTCGTGGGTTCGATTCCCGCTGGGGCCACCCATATGTAAAAGTAGTGGCCCCAGCCGACTTGTAAGTCGCTTTGGACAAAAGCGTCTGCTAAATGGGATATATTATTATTATTATTATTTAACAGCAAGATCATTACACAGGTGCACCTTGTGCTAGGAACAATAAAAGGCCACTCTAAAATGTGCAGTTTTGTCACACAACACAATGCCACAGATGTCTCAAGTTTTGAAGGAGGGTGCAATTGGAATGCTGACAGCAGGAATGTCCACCAGAGCTGTTGCCAGATAATTGAATGTTAATTTCTCTACCATAAGCCACCTCCAATGTCATTTTAGAGAATATGGCGATACGTCCAGCCAGCCTCACAACCGCAGACCCCGTGTAACCATGCCAGCCCAGGAGGTCCACATCCAGCTTCTTCACCTGTGGGATCGTTTGAGACCAGCCATCCAGACAGCTGATGAAACTGAGGAGTATTTCTGTCTGTAATAAAGCCCTTTTGTGGGGAAAAACTCATTCTGATTAGTTGGGCCTATGCCCTCCCAGGCCCACCCATGGCTGTGCCCCTGCCCAGTCATGTTAAATCCATAGATTAGGGCCTAATGAATTTATTTCAATTGAGTAAATATGAAGTGGAACTCAGTACAATTGTTGATATTGTTGCATGTTATGTTTATATCTTTGTTCATTATACATAGGTTGAGTCCCAAATGGCACCCTATTCCAGATATAGTGCACTACTTTAGACCCAAATGGCACCCTATTCCTGATACAGTGCACTACTTTAGACCCAAATGGCACCCTATTCCAGATATAGTGCACTACTTTAGACCCAAATGGCACCCTATTCCAGATATAGTGCACTACTTTAGACCCAAATGGCACCCCATTCCAGATACAGTGCACTACTTTAGACCCAAATGGCACCCTATTCCAGATATAGTGCACTACTTTAGACCCAAATGGCACCCTATTTCAGATATAGTGCACTACTTTTGACCCAAATGGCACCCTATTTCAGATATAGTGCACTACTTTTGACCAGAGCCCTGGAAGACAATAGTGTGCCATTTCGGAGGCAAACATTCTGTGCTTCATCTTCAACTCTGACTGAGAGACAATCTCATCTCCTCCTCCCTGACACTCCTATCCAATCGGTGTGTCTCTGACTCCAGCACAGAGGGGATTGGTTGCTGTGAGACCAACACCAGAGAATCAGTCAAGTCTTGGCGAAGAGACACCAGCCATTGGTTGTTCCTGGAGGAGTGTTGGATAAACTCCAGCCTCTCCCGGTGGTCGAGGACGAGTGTCAGCTGTAGGTAGTGTACCTGCGAGGTTAGGGAACATTCAACATTAATATAAAGGTGTATCGTTCAATCACCTTGATAAATGATGATTAAATAAGCTTGACAAATCATAGTATACATCTGAAATGACACTGTATTCCCTCACCGGCCCGTGATCAATAGTTATGATTTATAACGATCAGACACCGTGATCAATAGTTATGATTTATACTGATCAGACACCATGATCAATAGTTATGATCTATAACGATCATAAACCGTGATCAATAGTTATGATCTATAACGATTAGACACCGTGATCAATAGTTATGATTTATAACAATCAGACACCGTGATCAATAGTTATGATTTATAACAATCAGACACTGATCAGACACTGTGATCAATAGATATGGTCTATAACAATCAGACACTGATCAGACACTGTGATCAATAGATATGGTCTATAACAATCAGACACTGATCAGACACTGTGATCAATAGATATGGTCTATAACAATCAGACACTGATCAGACACTGTGATCAATAGATATGGTCCTCTGCGTGATTCAGAGTTCAAAGCTACAGAACTGTAATAGTCCCGTGGCCCAGTGACCGTGCACCTAACCCAAAATACACTCTGTGTACACGGCTTCTCTTCTTTTGAACGGTTGGAGAAATCTCTTCAGGGAGACACGCTGAGAATTTAACAAATATGAAAGCAATGGTTCAATATTGTAGAACACTGTTGTGAACTCTGATGTGCCCTTAAGGGAATTGGATACAGATTGGGACACAGTCACGGTGCCCACAGTAACCTACCTGGTTCTCTAGCTCCTTCACCTTGGTCCTAAGGACTCCCAACTCCTCTGTTTCCAGACCAACCAAGCCCCTGGACTCCTACAGAACAGAAAGGAGTTAACGCTGTCTAAATTCAGCACATTTCAGTCCCCCCCCGAGTAATCCTCTGTGCAGATTTGCCACTCACATAATTACTGAAGTTATTTGGGATGCAAAGTGATTTGTAGATGAGTTATTTGGTGCAGTCCAACTGCACTGTAGTAGCCCATTGAGTTGTAGCTGCTAGTGACATGACCCAAGTAGTTAGTAGACGGTTGATGACCAACCTGAGCTCTGTCTCTGAGGCTGCTGGAGGACAACCCATCACGTGATGATCCTCTCTCCGTCTTTAACACAAACCACATCAGAAGTATCATTCTAAATAGTAAGGTAACTGTTCTGAATGAACCAAGTCTGGGACTAGAAAACAGGCAAATGTGAGGGCGCCTCCTTTCTAGTCGGGATCCGAAATCAGGTGAATGGATGATTAACTTAACCTTTAGTTGTGCAGGTAAAGAAGGTAGAAAACAAGGAGGATCAGTGTACCTGTGTCAGCATCTCTCTGAGGTGTTTCCTCTCAGTCTTCAGTCTGTCAGTGCGTTGTTCCAGCAGTGTGTTCCTCCTCTGTAGCCGTCTATGGTCTATCTCTAGCTGGGCCACGGCCCTCTGCAGGACAGACAGACGTTCCTGGACCAGGGGGTCCATCTCTATCTGGGCCACGGCCCTCTGCAGGACAGACAGACAGTCTTTTACACCAGGGTCCATCTCTAGCTGGGCCACGGCGCTCTGCAGGACAGACAGACGTTCCTGGACCAGGGGGTCCATCTCTATCTGGGCCACGGCGCTCTGCAGGACAGACAGACGTTCCTGGACCAGGGGTCCATCTCTATCTGGGCCACGGCGCTCTGCAGGACAGACAGACGTTCATGGACCAGGGGGTCCATCTCTATCTGGGCCACGGCCCTCTGCAGGACAGACAGACGTTCCTGGACCACAGGGTCCATCTCTATCTGGGCCACGGCCCTCTGCAGGACAGACAGTCTTTTACAACAGGGTCCATCTCTATCTGGGCCACGGCCCTCTGCAGGACAGACAGACGATCCTGGACCACAGGGTCCATCTCTATCTGGGCCACGGCCCTCTGCAGGACAGACAGACGTTCCTGGACCACAGGGTCCATCTCTATCTGGGCCACAGCCCTCTGCAGGACAGACAGTCTTTTACAACAGGGTTGTGTACTGAACTGTACAGCACTACTGTCTCCTGTATGGGCAGACTGTCTTCTGTCTTCTTACTGTCTTCTGACAGGTACTCACCAGACAGACACCGAATTGCTGCTCACAACTGGAAAACTGTCCCTTAGGGGGTTATAATGTCCATTGGGGGTTATAACATGTTTTGGGGGTTATAACATGTCTTGGGTGGTTATAACATGTTTTGGGGGTTATAACATGTCTTGGGGGGTTATAACATGTCCTGGGTGGTTATAACATGTCTTGGGGGGTTATAACATTTCTTGATGAGGGTAGTTATAACAGCTGACATGTTAACACATATGCCCCGGTCTAAAAGCAGTGCACTATATAGGGGATGAGGTGTAATTTGTAAAGTAGTGTCTGGTCCAGTCCCTTGATCAGCTCACATCCTTTACCTACAGACACCAGACCACATCCTTTACCTACAGACACCAGACCACATCCTTTACCTACAGACACCAGGCCACATCCTTTACCTACAGACACCAGACCACATCCTTTACCTACAGACACCAGACCACATCCTTTACCTATAGACACCAGACCACATCCTTTACCTACAGACACCAGACCACATCCTTTACCTACAGACACCAGGCCACATCCTTTACCTACAGACACCAGACCACATCCTTTACCTACAGACACCAGACCACATCCTTTACCTATAGACACCAGACCACATCCTTTACCTACAGACACCAGACCACATCCTTTACCTATAGACACCAGACCACATCCTTTACCTACAGACACCAGACCACATCCTTTACATACAGACACCAGACCACATCCTTTACCTACAGACACCAGACCACATCCTTTACATAC
Source organism: Oncorhynchus masou masou (assembly GCF_036934945.1). NCBI lineage: Eukaryota > Metazoa > Chordata > Actinopteri > Salmoniformes > Salmonidae > Oncorhynchus > Oncorhynchus masou. The sequence continues at coordinate 5,234 of NW_027010164.1, forward strand.
AGACACCAGACCACATCCTTTACCTACAGACACCAGACCACATCCTTTACCTACAGACACCAGACCACATCCTTTACCTACAGACACCAGACCACATCCTTTACCTACAGACACCAGACCACATCCTTTACATACAGACACCAGACCACATCCTTTACCTACAGACACCAGACCACATCCTTTACCTACAGACACCAGACCACATCCTTTACCTACAGACACCAGACCACATCCTTTACCTACAGACACCAGACCACATCCTTTACCTACAGACACCAGACCACATCCTTTACCTATAGACACCAGACCACATCCTTTACCTACAGACACCAGACCACATCCTTTACCTACAGACACCAGACCACATCCTTTACCTACAGACACCAGACCACATCCTTTACCTACAGACACCAGACCATATCCTTTACCTACAGACACCAGACCACATCCTTTACCTACAGACACCAGACCACATCCTTTACCTACAGACACCAGACCACATCCTTTACATACAGACACCAGACCACATCCTTTACCTATAGACACCAGCTCACATCCTTTACCTACAGACACCAGACCACATCCTTCACCAACAGACACCAGACCACATCCTTTACCTACAGACACCAGACCACATCCTTTACCTATAGACACCAGACCACATCCTTTACCTACAGACACCAGACCACATCCTTTACCTACAGACACCAGACCACATCCTTTACCTACAGACACCAGACCACATCCTTTACCTATAGACACCAGACCACATCCTTTACCTACAGACACCAGACCACATCCTTTACCTATAGACACCAGACCACATCCTTTACCTACAGACACCAGACCACATCCTTTACCTACAGACACCAGACCACATCCTTTACCTACAGACACCAGACCACATCCTTTACCTACAGACACCAGACCACATCCTTTACCTACAGACACCAGACTACATCCTTTACCTATAGACACCAGACCACATCCTTTACCTATAGACACCAGACCACATCCTTTACCTACAGACACCAGACCACATCCTTTACCTATAGACACCAGACCACATCCTTTACCTACAGACACCAGACCACATCCTTTACCTACAGACACCAGACCACATCATTTACCTACAGACACCAGACCACATCCTTTACCTACAGACACCAGACCACATCCTTTACCTACAGACACCAGACCACATCCTTTACCTATAGACACCAGACCACATCCTTTACCTATAGACACCAGACCACATCCTTTACCTACAGACACCAGACCACATCATTTACCTACAGACACCAGACCACATCCTTTACCTACAGACACCAGACCACATCCTTTACCTACAGACACCAGACCACATCCTTTACCTATAGACACCAGACCACATCCTTTACCTACAGACACCAGACCACATCCTTCACCAACAGACACCAGACCACATCCTTTACCTATAGACACCAGACCATATCCTTTACCTATAGACACCAGACCACATCCTTTACCTATAGACACCAGACCACATCCTTTACCTATAGACACCAGACCACATCCTTTACCTACAGACACCAGACCACATCCTTCACCAACAGACACCAGACCACATCCTTTACCTACAGACACCAGACCACATCCTTTACCTATAGACACCAGACCATATCCTTTACCTACAGACACCAGACCACATCCTTTACCTACAGACACCAGACCACATCCTTTACCTACAGACACCAGACCACATCCTTTACCTACAGACACCAGGCCACATCCTTTACCTACAGACACCAGACCACATCCTTTACCTACAGACACCAGACCACATCCTTTACCTACAGACACCAGACCATATCCTTTACCTACAGACACCAGACCACATCCTTTACCTACAGACACCAGACCACATCCTTTACCTACAGACACCAGACCACATCCTGTTGACCAGGACCCCATGGCACCCTATTCCCTATATAGTGCACTACTGTTGACCAGCGCCCTGTGGAACCCTATTCCCTATATAGTGCACTACTGTTGACCAGCGCCCTGTGGAACCCTATTCCCTATTTATATAGTGCACTACTGTTGACCAGCGCCCTGTGGCACCCTATTCCCTATTTATATAGTGCACTACTGTTGACCAGCGCCCTGTGGAACCCTATTCCCTATTTATATAGTGCACTACTGTTGACCAGAGCCCTGTGGCACCCTATTCCCTATTTATATAGTGCACTACTGTTGACCAGCGCCCTGTGGAACCCTATTCCCTATTTATATAGTGCACTACTGTTGACCAGAGCCCTATGGCACCCTATTCCCTATTTATATAGTGCACTACTGTTGACCAGGACCCTATGGCACCCTATTCCCTATTTATATAGTGCACTACTGTTGACCAGGGCCCTGTGGCACCCTATTCCCTATTTATATAGTGCACTACTGTTGACCAGGGCCCTGTGGCACCCTATTCCCTATATAGTGCACTACTGTTGACCAGGGCCCTGTGGCACCCTATTCCCTATATAGTGCACTACTGTTGACCAGAGCCCTATGGAACCCTATTCCCTATATAACGTAGGAAATGCTGCTAGCTAGCTAGCCAACAGCTAGCCAACCTCTACCGAATTGAACTCCAACTACCCGGTCAACATTCCGCGTCGCTCCACAGGTAGTATCACATTTTCATTTCACTTCATTACAGTACAACGGTTTGATTTGTTTGATCGTAGCTAGCCAGCTACATAGCCGTCTTTGTATCTAAGACAATTGTGTAGTCTAGAGCGATTTTCTAGGTTAGCTGGCCAGCTATTGTCGTTCTTTTAACGTAGCTAGCCAGCTAGCCCCCGAATAGCAGCACTGTAGTAACTATTACAGTACAACGGTTTGTTTTGTTTGATCGTAGCTAGCTAGCTACATAGCCGTCTTTGTATCTAAGACAATTGTGTAGCCTAGAGCGATTTTCTAGGTTAGCTGGCCAGCTATTGTCGTTCTTTTAACGTAGCTAGCCAGCTAGCCCCCGAATAGCAGCACTGTAGTAACTATTACAGTACAACGGTTTGTTTTGTTTGATCGTAGCTAGCTAGCTACATAGCCGTCTTTGTATCTAAGACAATTGTGTAGCCTAGAGCGATTTTCTAGGTTAGCTAGCCAGCTATTGTCGTTCTTTTAAGGTAACGTAGGCAATCAACCTGCTAGCTAGCCAGCTAGCCCCGAATAGCAGCACTGTAGAAACTATTACACTCGACGGAACGACTTGATTAGTGTAGTATCAACATCGCAGCCACTACCAGCTAGCCTACTCCAGCAGTACTGTATCATTTCAATCATTTTAGTCAATAAGATTCTTGCTACGTAAGCTTAACTTTCTGAACATTCGAGACGTGTAGTCCACTTGTCATTCCAATCTCCTTTGCATTAGCGTAGCCTCTTCTGTACCCTGTCAACTATGTGTCTATCTATCCCTGTTCTCTCCTCTCTGCACAGACCATACAAACGCTCCACACCGCGTGGCCGCGGCCACCCTAATCTGGTGGTCCCAGCGCGCACGACCCACGTGGAGTTCCTGGTCTCCGGTAGCCTCTGGAACTGCCGATCTGCGGCCAACAAGGCAGAGTTCATCTCAGCCTATGCCTCCCTCCAGTCCCTCGACTTCCTGGCACTGACGGAAACATGGATCACCACAGATAACACTGCTACTCCTACTGCTCTCTCTTCGTCCGCCCACGTGTTCTCGCACACCCCGAGAGCTTCTGGTCAGCGGGGTGGTGGCACCGGGATCCTCATTCTCTCCCAAGTGGTCATTCTCTCTCCCTCCCCTTACCCATCTATCTATCGCCTCCTTTGAATTCCATGCTGTCACAGTTACCAGCCCTTTCAAGCTTAACATCCTTATCATTTATCGCCCTCCAGGTTCCCTCGGAGAGTTCATCAATGAGCTTGATGCCTTGATAAGCTCCTTTCCTGAGGACGGCTCACCTCTCACAGTCCTGGGCGACTTTAACCTCCCCACGTCTACCTTTGACTCATTCCTCTCTGCCTCCTTCTTTCCACTCCTCTCCTCTTTTGACCTCACCCTCTCACCTTCCCCCTACTCACAAGGCAGGCAATACGCTCGACCTCATCTTTACTAGATGCTGTTCTTCCACTAACCTCATTGCAACTCCCCTCCAAGTCTCCGACCACTACCTTGTATCCTTTTCCCTCTCGCTCTCATCCAACACTTCCCACACTGCCCCTACTCGGATGGTATCGCGCCGTCCCAACCTTCGCTCCCTCTCCCCGCTACTCTCTCCTCTTCCATCCTATCATCTCTTCCCTCTGCTCATACCTTCTCCAACCTTTCTCCTGATTCTGCCTCCTCAACCCTCCTCTCTTCCCTTTCTGCATCCTTTGACTCTCTATGTCCCCTATCCTCCAGGCCGGCTCGGTCCTCCCCTCCCGCTCCGTGGCTCGATGACTCATTGCGAGCTCACAGAACAGAGCTCCGGGCAGCCGAGCGGAAATGGAGGAAAACTCGCCTCCCTGCGGACCTGGCATCCTTTCACTCCCTCCTCTCTACATTTTCCTCCTCTGTCTCTGCTGCTAAAGCCACTTTCTACCACTCTAAATTCCAAGCATCTGCCTCTAACCCTAGGAAGCTCTTTGCCACCTTCTCCTCCCTCCTGAATCCTCCTCCCCCTCCCCCCCTCCTCCCTCTCTGCAGATGACTTCGTCAACCATTTTGAAAAGAAGGTCGACGACATCCGATCCTCGTTTGCTAAGTCAAACGACACCGCTGGTTCTGCTCACACTGCCCTACCCTGTGCTCTGACCTCTTTCTCCCTCTCTCTCCAGATGAAATCTCGCTTCTTGTGACGGCCGGCCGCCCAACAACCTGCCCGCTTGACCCTATCCCCTCCTCTCTTCTCCAGACCATTTCCGGAGACCTTCTCCCTTACCTCACCTCGCTCATCAACTCATCCCTGACCGCTGGCTACGTCCCTTCTGTCTTCAAGAGAGCGAGAGTTGCACCCCTTCTGAAAAAACCTACACTCGATCCCTCCGATGTCAACAACTACAGACCAGTATCCCTTCTTTCTTTTCTCTCCAAAACTCTTGAACGTGCCGTCCTTGGCCAGCTCTCCCGCTATCTCTCTCAGAATGACCTTCTTGATCCAAATCAGTCAGGTTTCAAGACTAGTCATTCAACTGAGACTGCTCTTCTCTGTATCACGGAGGCGCTCCGCACTGCTAAAGCTAACTCTCTCTCCTCTGCTCTCATCCTTCTAGACCTATCGGCTGCCTTCGATACTGTGAACCATCAGATCCTCCTCTCCACCCTCTCCGAGTTGGGCATCTCCGGCGCGGCCCACGCTTGGATTGCGTCCTACCTGACAGGTCGCTCCTACCAGGTGGCGTGGCGAGAATCTGTCTCCTCGCCACGCGCTCTCACCACTGGTGTCCCCCAGGGCTCTGTTCTAGGCCCTCTCCTATTCTCGCTATACACCAAGTCACTTGGCTCTGTCATAACCTCACATGGTCTCTCCTATCATTGCTATGCAGACGACACACAATTAATCTTCTCCTTTCCCCTTCTGATGACCAGGTGGCGAATCGCATCTCTGCATGTCTGGCAGACATATCAGTGTGGATGACCGATCACCACCTCAAGCTGAACCTCGGCAAGACGGAGCTGCTCTTCCTCCCGGGGAAGGACTGCCCGTTCCATGATCTCGCCATCACGGTTGACAACTCCATTGTGTCCTCCTTCCAGAGCGCTAAGAACCTTGGCGTGATCCTGGACAACACCCTGTCGTTCTCAACCAACATCATGGCGGTGGCCCGTTCCTGTAGGTTCATGCTCTACAACATCCGCAGAGTACGACCCTGCCTCACACAGGAAGCGGCGCAGGTCCTAATCCAAGCACTTGTCATCTCCCGTCTGGATTACTGCAACTCGCTGTTGGCTGGGCTCCCTGCCTGTGCCATTAAACCCCTACAACTCATCCAGAACGCCGCAGCCCGTCTGGTGTTCAACCTTCCCAAGTTCTCTCACGTCACCCCGCTCCTCCGCTCTCTCCACTGGCTTCCAGTTGAAGCTCGCATCCGCTACAAGACCATGGTGCTTGCCTACGGAGCTGTGAGGGGAACGGCACCGCAGTACCTCCAGGCTCTGATCAGGCCCTACACCCAAGCAAGGGCACTGCGTTCATCCACCTCTGGCCTGCTCGCCTCCCTACCATTGAGGAAGTACAGTTCCCGCTCAGCCCAGTCAAAACTGTTCGCTGCTCTGGCCCCCCAATGGTGGAACAAACTCCCTCACGACGCCAGGACAGCGGAGTCAATCACCACCTTCCGGAGACACCTGAAACCCCACCTCTTCAAGGAATACCTAGGATAAGATAAGTAATCCTTCTCACCACCCCCCCTTAATGATTTAGATGCACTATTGTAAAGTGGCTGTTCCACTGGATGTCAGAAGGTGAATTCACCAATTTGTAAGTCGCTCTGGATAAGAGCGTCTGCTAAATGACTTAAATGTAAATGTAAATGTAAATGTATAGTGCACTACTGTTGACCAGAGCCCTATGGCACCCTATTCCCTATATAGTGCACTACTGTTGACCAGCGCCCTGTGGAACCCTATTCCCTATATAGTGCACTACTGTTGACCAGAGCCCTATGGCACCCTATTCCCTATTTATATAGTGCACTACTGTTGACCAGAGCCCTATGGCACCCTATTCCCTATTTATATAGTGCACTACTGTTGACCAGGACCCTATGGCACCCTATTCCCTATTTATATAGTGCACTACTGTTGACCAGGACCCTATGGCACCCTATTCCCTATTTATATAGTGCACTACTGTTGACCAGAGCCCTATGGCACCCTATTCCCTATTTATATAGTGCACTACTGTTGACCAGAGCCCTATGGCACCCTATTCCCTATATAGTGCACTACTGTTGACCAGGACCCTATGGCACCCTATTCCCTATATAGTGCACTACTGTTGACCAGAGCCCTATGGCACCCTATTCCCTATTTATATAGTGCACTACTGTTGACCAGCGCCCTGTGGAACCCTATTCCCTATATAGTGCACTACTAGTGACCAGCGCCCTGTGGAACCCTATTCCCTATATAGTGCACTACTAGTGACCAGCGCCCTGTGGAACCCTATTCCCTATTTATATAGTGCACTACTGTTGACCAGCGCCCTGTGGAACCCTATTCCCTATTTATATAGTGCACTACTGTTGACCAGAGCGCTATGGCACCCTATTCCCTGTATAGTGCACTACTAGTGACCAGGGTCCATAGGGGTCATTTGGGGCGCAGCTAATAGAGAGGAGTTGTACTAACCTCAGATCCCGCCCCTCTGCTTTGCTCCTGTTGGTGGGCTCTGTCCCGGTAGCCAATCATGGTAGCCTCAGTCTTCTCCAGGGCAGCTGTGACACGGTCTCTGTCCTTACCGAGTTCCTCTACTCTTTCTCTCAGGGTGTAAAGCTCTGTCTCTCTCTGTCTCAACAATCTAAGACTCTCCTGGCCCTCCTCTTCTCTCTGTCTCAACAGTCTCTCCCTTTCCTCTGTGTCCAGGAGCTGGGAGGACACTCTCTTCCTCAGAGTATCTACCTCGTCCTGAAGCCAGACCTCTCTTCCTGGACCCTCCCGACTCCTTTCTCCTCTCTTCTGGTCTGTCGCCTCCCTTTGTTCCCCAGGCTCTCTCAGTCTCCTCTGTTCATCTGTCTCTTCTTTCTCCACACTCTGCAGTTTCACTTCCTCTGTGTCTCTCTTCCTCTCCTCCAGTTTATCTTTCTCCTCTCTGTAAGCTTTCTCTCTCACCCTCTCCAGCTCCGTCTCCCTCTCTCTCACCCTCTCCAGCTCTGTCTCCCTCTCTCCACCCTCTCCAGCTCTGTCTCCCTCTCTCTCAGCATGTCCGTGACTAACTCTACACGCCTCAGGCTCTCCTGCTCCCTTAGTTTCAGACTCTCCCTCCTCTCCTCCTCTTCCTGTCTCAACGTCTCCATCTTCCGCTGAAGCCTCTCGATCTCGCTCTTCTTCTCTTCTCTCACTCCCTCCATCTCTCCCTCCACCACTCTGATTCTCTCTCTGAGCTGTGTAACTGCCTTCTCAGCAGCCAGACATCTGAGCTCTGTCCCCTGTTCCTCCAGGACATCCAGTCTAGCCCTGGTGGTGGTCAGCTCAGCCTCTTTCTCTCCCAACACCTCCTCCATCTCCTTCTGTCTCCTGTCCTTCTCTCTCACTGCCTCCTCCATCTCCTCCTCTCTGTCTCTGAGCTTTCTCTCCACCTCCCTTTTCTCTTGCTCCACAGTCCTGGTCCTCCCTCGCAGCTCCTCCACCTCCCCCCGGGCAGCACGCAGGCTCTCCTCCCTGCTCTTCACCATCTCCTCTTTCCTCTCCTGCAGGAGGCTCCTTAGCCTCTCCCCCTCCCTGTGGCTCTCCTCCAGCAGCTGGTTCAGGGTAGCCATCTCCTGCATGGCTGTCTTCAGCCCCTCTCTCATCTTCTGGTTGTCCCCCTCCTTCTCCTGCACCTCCTTCCTGCTTCTCTCCCTGCTCCTGGTCATCTCTGCTCCCTGCTCCTTCAGGGTGGCCAGACTGAGGGCCCGCGCCTCCCTGCTCTCCTTCAACTCCTCCTCCATCCTTCTCAGTGAGGAGCCAGTCCTCTCCTTCTCTCTCTCTCTCTGAGAGTCTCATCTTTCAGGATCCCAGCCTCTCTCTCCTTCTTCCTGATCTCAGCTAAGAGGTGGTCTCTCTCCTCCTCCAGGGCTTTGACCTGAGCCCCCAGCCTCTCTACGCGACATCCTCTATCCTCCTGCAGGAGGCGTTGTCCTCTCTGCACCTCCTCTAGTCTGGACCTCAGTCTCTCTCCCTCCGTCTGCTCCTCTTTCAGCTGGGCACCCAACCATTCCCTCTCCTCCTTGTTCCTCCTCAATACGTCCTCCTGTCTCTCCCTCTCCTCCTCACTCCTTTTCAGTTCCTCCTTCTGTCTCTGTCTTTCTCCACCGCTCTCTACCGCTCTCACCCTAAAGTCCTCCTCCTCTCTCTCCTTCAGGAGCTGTGAGAGCCTTGCTACTTCTTTTATCCGTTCCTCCACTCTTTCTTTCAATTTCTTCACCTCCTCTTCCAGTCTCACGTTGTGCTGCTCTGTTTCCTGTGCCCGTTCTCTCTCCCTCTTCCTCTCCTCCTTTGCCAGGTGTAGTGCTTTATCCCTGTCTCTGCTCTGACTCCTCTCGGTCTCTAGTAAAGACTCCGTCTCTATCAGAAGGTCTGAGACGTGTTTCTCTGAGAGCTCTGACTGGTGCATTCTGTCTTTCAGATTTCTCAACTCTTCCTCTCTCTGCTGTAGCCTAGCCCCGGCCTTCTCTTCCTCCTCCCTCAGTTTCTCTACCTCCTCTTCTCTTTCCTCAGCTGAGCCATCTGTCTCTCCATCTTCCCCTCTAATGTCTGCTGCTCTCTCTTCCCCTCATCCCTCTCTTCTTCTAAGACAATCAACTTCACTCTCAAGACCTCAACCTCTCCTTCTCTCAGCTCCAGCTTTCCTCTCAGTCTCTCCTCTCGCTCCCTTCCCTCCGACTCCTTCCTCCTCTTTCTCAGACTCTCCTCCTGGCATCTTTCTCTCCCCTCTCTCTGAGCTGTGAGTTCTCTCTCCCGAGGCAAGCATTTTGTTCTCCAATAGTTCAGTTTTCTTCAGTTCTGCCTCCAGATTGTCTCTTTCTTCCTCCAGTGAGATCATTCTAGTTTTCAGTTCCTCTATATTCTCTAATCTCTCCATTCCATCTACCTCCTCCTTTTTCAGTTGTTCTGCTATCTTGTCACTCTCTCTTTCACCGCCTTTAGTTGTTCACTGTTATTCTTCTCTTTTTCAGTGAGCCTCTGATTCAGTCTCGCATTATCTCTCTCCCTCTCCTCTGCTCTCTCCCTCCATCTCTCTCCCTCCTCTGCTCTCTCCCTCCATCTCTCTACCTCTTCTGCTCCCTCCTCTGCTTTCTCCCTCCATCTCTCTACCTCTTCTGCTCCCTCCTCTGCTCTCTCCCTCCATCTCTCTCCCTCTGCTTTCTCTCTCCATCTCTCTCCCTCCTCTGCTTTCTCTCTCCATCTCTCCCCCTCCTCCTTCAGTTTTCTCTCTCTGTGTTGGTGGCTCTTGTGTTCTGCGGTTAGTCTCTCCAGCTCTGCGTCTCTCTTCTCCAACAGACACGACATCTCCTCCTTCTCCTTCTCCAATCCCTCCATCCTGTTCTTCACCTCCTGTACCTCTACGTCTTTCTGTGCCAGCTCTTCTTTCAATCTCTCCGCCCTCTCCCTCTCTTCTGCTTCTCTCTTTCCGTCTTCCTCTCTTCCTCTATCTCCTTGTCCCGGAGTTTGGTGTTGACCTCTTCTAAAGCCTGAAGGTTTCCCTTTAATATCTCAATGTCCTTCAACTCTTCCTCCAGAGAGACGACCATGGCTTTCAGCTCTGTCATCTCCTCCTCTCTCTTTCTCATCTCTCCTTCCCTTGTTCTCAGAACTTCTGCCACCTTCTCCATCTCTCTTCTTCTGTCTTTCAGTTGTTCACTCTCTTTATTCTCTGTTTCTTTAAACCTCTGACTCATTTCCACCATTTCCCTCTCCAGATTGTCTCTTTCTTCCTCCAGTGAGATTATTCTAGTTTTCAGCTCCTCTATCTCCTCTAATCTTTCCCTTCCCTCCGACTCCTTCCTCCTCTTTCTCAGACTCTCCTCCTGGCATCTTCTCTCTCCCTCTCTCTGAGCTGTGAGTTCTCTCTCTCCGAGGCAAACATTTTGTTCTCCAATAGTTCAGTTTTCTTCAGTTCTGCCTCCAGATTGTCTCTTTCTTCCTCCAGTGAGATCATTCTAGTTTTCAGTTCCTCTATATTCTCTAATCTCTCCATTCCATCTACCTCCTCCTTTTTCAGTTGTTCTGCTATCTTGTCACTCTCTCTTTTCACCGCCTTTAGTTGTTCACTGTTATTCTTCTCTTTTTCAGTGAGCCTCTGATTCAGTCTCGCATTATCTCTCTCCCTCTCCTCTGCTCTCTCCCTCCATCTCTCTCCCTCCTCTGCTTTCTCCCTCCATCTCTCTACCTCTTCTGCTCCCTCCTCTGCTTTCTCCCTCCATCTCTCTACCTCTTGTGCTCCCTCCTCTGCTCTCTCCCTCCATCTCTCTACCTCTTCTGCTCCCTCCTCTGCTTTCTCCCTCCATCTCTCTACCTCTTCTGCTCCCTCCTCTGCTCTCTCCCTCCATCTCTCCTCCCTCCTCTGCTTTCTCTCTCCATCTCTCCCCCTCCTCCTTCAGTTTTCTCTCTCTGTGTTTGTGGCTCTTGTGTTCTGCGGTTAGTCTCTCCAGCTCTGCGTCTCTCTTCTCCAACAAACACGACATCTCCTCCTTCTCCTTCTCCAATCCCTCCATCCTGTTCTTCATCGCCACCACCTCTCCATCTCTGTGCCCCAGCTCCGAGCTCAACGCCCATCCTCTCTCTCTGCCACCCTGCCCTCTCTTCTCTCCGTTCCTCCTCTTGTCTTGTCCCTTTCTCTGTTGTCTGATCTACCAGTAACTGCAGCCTTTCCAGGTCAGCCTGCCAGACCTCCCTCTCTCTGGCTCCTCTCTCTCTCCTCTCGCTCCTCCTGTTTCTCCTTCTCTGTCTGGCTCCTCCCTCTCTCCATCTCTCCCCTCAGACACTGGACCTCCCCTGGAAGATAGAGATATCAGGGACCAATACAACAAAGCCATGATGAGTTGAATAACTGTTGAAAATGAACACATACAAGATGTGGATAAATGGGCTGGTTCTGTGTAATTTGATGGGGTCTGGAGAACCCAACTCACAGAGAGGTAAATCTGTGGCACTTTTGTCAGATTTTCATTGTAGGCTACAGTAGGCTTAGATTCTGGAAGTAGGCTCCAAGACTTTCTGTCTTCCTGCCAAATGGAAATTGGTATTCATCTTTAAGGCAACAAGTGTCACTGCTCACCCTGCATCACATCCTTGGTCTGGAGCAGAGTGGTGACCTGGATCTGTAGCTGCCTACTCTCTACCTCCAGCCCTGAGACCTGCTGCTGGGTCTGGGTTAACTGGTGCTGCTGGGAGACCGTCAGGATCCTGGAGAGACAAATACAACTCGTACATACGGGGAGAAACCAGCAACGATACTACTACCACTACGATGCTACTACCACAAGGATGCTACTACCACAAGGATGCTACTACAACTACGATGCTACTACCACTACTACCACTACGATGCTACTACCACTACTACCACAAGGATGCTACTACAACTACGATGCTACTACCACTACTACCACAAGGATGCTACTACCACAAGGATGCTACTACAACTACGATGCACCTACCACTACTACCACAAGGTTACTACTACCACTACAATGCTACTACCACCACTACCACAAGGATACTACTACCACTACAATGCTACTACCACCACAAGGATAGTACTACCACTACGATGCTACTACCACTACTACCACAATGATGCTAATACGACTACGATGCTACTACCACTACGATGCTACTACCACTACGATGCTACCACCTACGATACTACTACCACTACGATACTACTACCACAAGGATACTACTACCACTACGATACTAGTACCACTACGATACTACTACCACCACTACCACCTACGATGCTACTACCACAAGGATGCTACTACCACTACGATGCTACTACCACAAGGATGCTACTACCACTACAATGCTACTACCACTACGATACTAGTACCACTACGATGCTACTCCACCACTACCACAAGGATACTACTACCACTACGATGCTACTACCACTACGACGCTACTACCACTACGAGGCTACTACCACTACGATGCTACTACCAGTACTACCACAACAATACTACTAGACTACGATGCTACTACCAGTAGTACCACAACAATACTACTAGACTACGATGCTACTACCACGACGATGCTACTTCCACAACAATACTACTACGACTACGATGCTACTCATTTCTACGATACTACTACCACTACGCTACTACTACCACTACGATACTACCACCACTACGCTACTACTACCACTACGCTTACTACTACCACTACGCTACTACTACCACTACGACGATACTACTACCACCACTATGATACTACTACCACCACTACGATACTACTACCACCACTACTATGATACTACTACCACCACTATGATACTACTACCACCACTACGATACTACTACCACCACTACTACGATACTACTACCACCACTACTAACGATACTACTATCACCACCACGATATGACACTACTACCACCACTACGATACTACTACCACTCACGACACTACTACCACTACGATGCGATACTACTACCACCATTATGATACTACTACCACCACTAACGATACTACTACCACAACTACTACGATACTACTACCACCACTATGATACTACTACCACCACTACGATACTACTACCACCACTACGATACTACTACCACCACTACTACGATACTACTACAACCACTCATGATACTACTACCACCACCACGATACTACTACCACCACCACGATACTACTACCACCACTACGATACTACTACCACCACTACGATACTACTACCACCACTACAATACTACTACCACCACCACAATACTACTACCACCACTACTGATACTACTACCACCACTACGATACTACAACCACCACTACGATACTACTACCACCACCAAGATACTACTACCACCACTCACGATACTACTACCACCACTACGATACTACTACCACCACTACGATACTACTGCCACCACTACGAAACGTCACTACTACTACCACCACTACGATACTACTACCACCACCACCACTACGATACTACTACCACCACTACGATACTACTACCACCACTATGATACTACTACCACCACTACGATACTACTACCACCACTACGATACTACAACCACCACTACGATACTACTGCCACCACTACGAAACGTCACTACTACTACCACTATGATACTACTACCACCACTACGATACTACTACCACCACCACGATACTACTACCACCACCACGATACGACTACAACTACGATACTACTATCACTACTACGATACTACTACCACCACCACGATACTACTACCACCACCACGATACGACTACCACCACTACGATACTACTACCACCACTACGATACTGACTACCACTACGATACTACTATCACTACTACCACCACTACGATACTACTACCACCACCACGATACTACTACCACCACCACGATACGACTACAACTGCGATACTACTATCACTACTTTGATACTACTACCACCACTACGATACTACTACCACCACTACGATACTACCACCACCACCACGATACGACTACCACTATGATACTACTACCACCACTACGATACCACTACCACTACGATAATACTACCACCACTACGATACCACTACCACTACGATACTACCACCACCACTACGATACTACTACCACCACTACGATACTACCACCACCACTACGAGACTACTACCACCACTACGAGACTACTACTACCACAACTACGATACCACTACCACCACGATACTACTACCACCACGATACGACTACCACTACGATACTACTACCACCACTACGATACTACCACCACCACTATGGGACTACTACCACCACTACTACGATACTACTACCATCACTACTACGATACTACTACCACAACTACGATACCACCACTACCACCACGATACTACTAGGAAAAACCTTGGATCACTGTTACTCTAACTTCCGCGACGCATATAAGGCCCTGCCCCGCCCCTTTCGGAAAAGCTGACCACGACTCCATTTTGCTGATCCCTGCCTACAGACAGAAACTGAAACAAGAAGCTCCTACGCTGAGGTCTGTCCAACGCTGGTCCGACTCAAGCTGACTCCACACTCCAAGACTGCTTCCATCACGTGGACTGGGACATGTTTCGTATATGCGTCAGATAACAACATTGACGAATATGCTGATTCGGTGTGCGAGTTCATTAGAACGTGCGTTGAAGATGTCGTTCCCATAGCAACGATTAAAACATTCCCTAACCAGAAACCGTGGATTGATGGCAGCATCTGCGTGAAACTGAAAGCGCGAACCACTGCTTTCAATCAGGGCAAGGTGTCTGGTAACATGACTGAATACAAACAGTGCAGCTATTCCTCCGTAAGGCTATCAAACAAGCTAAGCGTCAGTACAGAGACAAAGTAGAATCTCAATTCAACGGCTCAGACACAAGAGGCATGTGACAGGGTCTACAGTCAATCACGGACTACAGGAAGAAATCCAGCCCAGTCACGGACCAGGATGTCTTGCTCCCAGGCAGACTAAATAACTTTTTTGCCCGCTTAGAGGACAATACAGTGCCACTGACACTGCCCGGCAACGGAAAAATGTGGTCTCTCCTTCACTGCAGCCGAGGTGAGTAAAACATTTAAACGTGCTAACCGCAAGGCTGCAGGCCCAGACGGCATCCTCAGTCAGCTTCGTGAGCATGCGCAGACCAGCTGGCTGGTGTTTTACGGACATATTCAATCAATCCCTATACCAGTCTGCTGTTCTACATGCTTCAAGAGGAAGCCACCATATTGTTCCTGTTCCCAAGAAAGCTGAGGTAACTGAGCTAAACGACTACTGCCCTGTAGCACTCACTTCCGTCATCATGAAGTGCTTTGAGAGACTAGTCAAGGACCACATCACCTCCACCCTACCTGACACCCTAGACCCACTCCAATTTGCTTACTGCCCAAATAGGTCCACGATGCAATCTCAACCACACTGCACACTGCCCTAACCCAACAGGACAAGAGGAATACCTATGTGAGAATGCTGTTCATCGACTACAGCTCGGCATTCAACACCATAGTACCCTCCAAGCTCGTCATCAAGCTCGAAACCCTGGGTCTCGACCCCGCCCTGTGCAACTGTGTACTGGACTTCCTGACGGCCGCCCCTAGGTGGTGAGGGTAACACCCTGTCGTTCTCAACTAACATCAAGGCGGTGGCCCGTTCCTGTAGGTTCATGCTCTACAACATCCGCAGAGTACGCCCCTGCCTCACACAGGAAGCGGCGCAGGTCCTAATCCAGGCACTTGTCATCTCCCGTCTGGATTACTGCAACTCGCTGTTGGCTGGGCTCCCTGCCTGTGCCATCAAACCCCTACAACTCATCCAGAACGCCGCAGCCCGTCTGGTGTTCAACCTTCCCAAGTTCTCTCCACGTCACCCCGCTCCTCCGCTCTCTCCACTGGCTTCCAGTTGAAGCTCGCATCCGCTACAAGACCATGGTGCTTGCCTACGGAGCTGTGAGGAACGGTACCGCAGTACCTCCAGGCTCTGATCAGGCCCTACACCCAAACAAGGGCACTGCGTTCATCCACCTCTGGCCTGCTCGCCTCCCTACCACTGAGGAAGTACAGTTCCCGCTCCAGCCCAGTCAAAACTGTTCGCTGCTCTGGCCCCCAATGGTGGAACAAACTCCCTCACGACGCCAGGACAGCGGAGTCAATCACCACCCTTCCGGGAGACACCTGAAACCCCACCTCCTTCAAGGAATACCTAGGATAGGATAAGTAATCCTTCTCACCCCCCCTCCCCCCCCTTAATGATTTAGATGCACTCTTGTAAAGTGGCTGTTCCACTGGATGTCAGAAGGTGAATTCCTCCAATTTGTAAGTCGCTCTGGATAAGAGCGTCTGCTAAATGACTTAAATGTAAAAATGTAAAAAGGGTAGGTAACAACATCTCCTCCCTGCTGATCCTCAACACTGGTGCCCCACAAGGGTGCTTCTGAGCCCTCCCTCAACTACTGTTCACCCACGACTGCGTGGCCACGCATGCCTCAACTCAATCATCAAGTTTGCGAACTGACACAACAGTGGTAAAAGCAGATTACCAACAACAGCGAAGACGGCCTACAGGGAGGAGGGTGAGGGCCCTGGAGGGGTAATGGTGTCAGGAAAATAACCTCACACTCAACGTCAATAAAACTAAGGAGATGATTGTGGACTTCAGGAAACAGCAGAGGGAACACCCCCTATCCACATCGATGGAACAGTAGTGGAGAGGGTAGCAAGTTTAAGTTCCTCGGCATACACATCACAGACAAACTGAATTGGTCCACTCACACAGACAGCATCGTGAAGAAGGCGCAGCTGGCGCCTCTTCAACCTCAGGAGGCTGAAGAAATTCGGCTTGTCACCAAAAGCACTCACAAACTTCTACAGATGCACAATCGAGAGCATCCTGGCGGGCTGTATCACCGCCTGGTACGGCAACTTCTCCGCCCTCAGCCGTAAGCCTCTCCAGAGGGTAGTGAGGTCTGCTGTAACGCATCACCGGGGCAAACTACCTGCCCTCCAGGACACCTACACCACCCGATGTTACAGGAAGGCCATAAAGATCATCAAGGACATCAACCACCCGAGCCACTGCCCTGTTCACCCCGCTATCATCCAGAAGGCGAGGTCAGTACAGGTGCATCAAAGCTGGGACCCGAGAGACTGAAAAACAGCTTCTATCTCAAGGCCATCAGACTGTTAAACAGCCACCACTAACATTGAGTGGCTGCTGTAACTACACTGACACTGACTCAACTCCAGCCACTTTAATAATGGGAATTGATGGGAAATGATGTAAAATATATCACTAGCCACTTTAAACAATGCTACCTTATATAATGTTACTTACGCTACATTATTCATCTCATATGCATACGTATATACTGTACTCTATATCTCGACTGCATCCTTATGTAATACATGTATCACTAGCCACTTTAACTATGCCACTTTGTTTACATACTCATCTCATATGTATATACTGTACTCGATACCATCTACTGTATCTTGCCTATGCTTGCCCATCACTCATTCATATATCCTTATGTACATATTCTTTATCCCCTTACACTGTGTATAAGACAGTAGTTTGAGTGTTAGTTAGATTACTTGTTGGTTATTACTGCATTGTCGGAACTAGAAGCACAAGCATTTCGCTACACTAGCATTAACATCTGCTAACCATGTGTATGTGACAAATAAAATTTGATTTGATTTGATTTGACTACCACTACGATACCACTACCACCACTACGATGCTACTACCACTACGATGCTACTACCACTATGATACTACCACCACTACGATGCTACTACCACTACGATGCTACTACCACTACGATGCTACCACCACTACGATGCTACTACCACTACGATGCTACTACCACTACGATGCTACTACCACTCTGATGCTACTACCACTACGATGCTACTACCACTACGATACCACTACCACCACTACGAAGGTACTACCACTACGATATCAATATCACCACTACGATGTTTCTACCACTACGATACTACTACCACTACGATACTTCAAGTCATGAAAAGGAAACTAAACATGAATGCTGTCAAGCCTTTTACATAGACTGACTACAGGGTGAGGACAAACTGTCAAGCCTTTTACATAGACTGACGACAGGGTGAGGACAGAGCTGTCAAACCTTTTACATAGACTGACGGCAGGGTGAGGACAAACTGTCAAGCCTTTTACATAGACTGACTACAGGGTGGGGACAAACTGTCAAGCCTTTTACATAGACTGACGACAGGGTGAGGACAAACTGTCAAGCCTTTTACATAGACTGACTACAGGGTGGGGACAAACTGTCAAGCCTTTTACATAGACTGACTACAGGGTGAGGACAAACTGTCAAGCCTTTTACATAGACTGACTACAGGGTGGGGACAAACTGTAAAGCCTTTTACATAGACTGACTACAGGGTGAGGACAAACATGTTTGGGTCAACTATCCCTTTAAGTTAGTGTTTTCTTTACAACATTTTCTGCTTGTAACTTTCCCTTTATACATTTGTAAAGCATGACAAGTATATTCACCTGAGTTCCTCAATGTCCTGCCCCAGCTGGTCTCTCTCTCTCCAGTGAGAGGACAGTCCCCGCCACATCCTGGTTCTCTCTTAGTAGTTCCTCAGTCTCTCTCTCTGCCCTCCTCTGCTGCTCTGTTGCTTGGCACAGCTCTGCCTGCAGACCTCTCAGCTCCCCACACACTGCACCGTGCTGCACAGACAGCTGTAACCCACATCAAGAACAATAAAATAATCAAGTGAGTAGAAGCAACACAAACCATACAGAGGAAGACTCTACTGTTCTCCTTCACCTCTTCCAGTCGTTTTCCAACCCTTCCTCTCTCCTCCCGCAGGGTCTCCACCTCCTCTCTCCTTCTCCTCCCGTAGGGTCTCCACCTCTCTCTCCTTCTCCTCCCGTGGGGTCTCCACCTCTCTCTCCTTCTCCTCCCGCAGGGTCTCCACCTCTCTCTCCCTTCTCCTCCCGTGAGTCTCCCCTCTCTCCTTCTCTTGTCGTATGGTCTCCACCTCTCTCTCCCAGCTCTCTCTCTGTCCCTGAGTTGCTGCAGGGAGCTGAGCTCTGATCTTCTACGAGTCCTGTACACACCCAAATACATTGATTGATAAGATATCGATTGATTGTCACACACAGGCTATTACAGAACACTGATGGAACTTTCACGATCACAAATCAGCCCTCACAGACAGGCACTGAGGAAAATTAATGTTCATATTTAGTCTTCAAAACAGATGTAATGGACATTAAGGTCTGTCTACTTTGAGTGAAGCCATCAAGTCCCTACCTTAACTCTGTGCTCTCATTGGACTGGGTGTGAAGCTCCCTACGAAGGGTCACGACCTTTGACTCTAGTCCCTGTAGCTGGACCTGGAGGTCAGCCATCTCCATCTCAAGCTTGAGGGTAAGAGTAGATGTCTGAGACAGTTCAGCAGCATATTCAGACGCAGTCGTTTATGTAGAACATTTATTTGACAGTGGACATGTCATGTTCAACGTCGATGTAAAAGTGCAACAAAGCACTGGGTCTCAGGGTTAATACCTAGCTGTAGAGGCTGGGCCTCAGGGTTAATACCTACCTGTAGAGGCTGGGTCTCAGGGTTAATACCTAGCTGTAGAGGCTGGGTCTCAGGGTTAATACCTAGCTGTAGAGGCTGGGCGTCAGGGTTAATGTCTACCTGTAGAGGCTGGGCCTCAGGGTTAATACCTACCTGTAGAGGCTGGGCCTCAGGGTTAATACCTACCTGTAGAGGCTGGGCCTCAGGGTTAATGTCTACCTGTAGAGGCTGGGTCTCAGGGTTAATACCTACCTGTAGAGGCTGGGCGTCAGGGTTAATACCTACCTGTAGAGGCTGGGTCTCAGGGTTAATACCTACCTGTAGAGGCTGGGTCTCAGGGTTAATGTCTACCTGTAGAGGCTGGGCCTCAGGGTTAATACCTACCTGTAGAGGCTGGGTCTCAGGGTTAATGTCTACCTGTAGAGGCTGGGCCTCAGGGTTAATACCTACCTGTAGAGGCTGGGTCTCAGGGTTAATACCTACCTGTAGAGGCTGGGCGTCAGGGTTAATACCTACCTGTAGAGGCTGGGTCTCAGGGTTAATACCTACCTGTAGAGGCTGGGCGTCAGGGTTAATACCTACCTGTAGAGGCTGGGCCTCAGGGTTAATACCTACCTGTAGAGGCTGGGTCTCAGGGTTAATACCTACCTGTAGAGGCTGGGTCTCAGGGTTAATACCTACCTGTAGAGGCTGGGTCTCAGGGTTAATGTCTACCTGTAGAGGCTGGGCCTCAGGGTTAATACCTACCTGTAGAGGCTGGGTCTCAGGGTTAATACCTACCTGTAGAGGCTGGGCGTCAGGGTTAATGTCTACCTGTAGAGGCTGGGCCTCAGGGTTAATACCTACCTGTAGAGGCTGGGCCTCAGGGTTAATACCTACCTGTAGAGGCTGGGCCTCAGGGTTAATGTCTACCTGTAGAGGCTGGGTGTCAGGGTTAATACCTACCTGTAGAGGCTGGGTCTCAGGGTTAATACCTAGCTGTAGAGGCTGGGCCTCAGGGTTAATGCCTACCTGTAGAGGGTGGGTCTCCAGGGTTAATACCTACCTGTAGAGGCTGGGCCTCAGGGTTAATACCTACCTGTAGAGGCTGGGCCTCAGGGTCAATACCTACCTGTAGAGGCTGGGTCTCAGGGTTAATGTCTACCTGTAGAGGCTGGGCCTCAGGGTTAATGTCTACCTGTAGAGGCTAGGCCTCAGGGTTAATGTCTACCTGTAGAGGCTGGGTCTCAGGGTTAATTTATACCTATAGAGGCTGGGCCTCAGGGTTAATACCTACCTGTAGAGGCTGGGTCTCAGGGTTAATACCTACCTGTAGAGAATGGGCCTCAGGGTTAATACCTACCTGTAGAGGTTGGGTCTCAGGGTTAATACCTATCTGTAGAGGCTGGGCCTCAGAGTTAATACCTACCTGTAGAGGCGGGGCCTCAGGGTTGTACCTACCTAGTAGAGGGTGGGTCTCCAGGGTTAATACCCACCTTTAGAGGCTGGGCCTCAGGGTTAATACCTACCTGTAGAGGCTGGGCCTCAGGGTTAATACTTACCTGTAGAGGCTGGGCCTCAGGGTTAATACCTACCTGTAGAGGCTGGGTCTCAGGGTTAATGTCTACCTGTAGAGGGTGGGTGCCTCAGGGTTAATACCTACCTGTAGAGGCTGGGTCTCAGGGGTTAATACCTACCTGTAGAGACTGGGCCTCAGGGTTAATACCTACCTGTAGAGGCTGGGCCTCAGGGTTAATACCTACCTGTAGAGGCTGGGCCTCAGGGTTAATACCTACCTGTAGAGGCTGGGCCTCAGGGTTAATACCTACCTGTAGAGGCTGGTTCTCAGGGTTAATACCTACCTGTAGAGGCTGGGCCTCAGGGTTAATACCTACCTGTAGAGGCTGGGTCTCAGGGTTAATGTCTACCTGTAGAGGCTGGGCCTCAGGGTTAATACCTACCTGTAGAGGCTGGGTCTCAGGGTTAATGTCTACCTGTAGAGGCTGGGCCTCAGGGTTAATACCTACCTGTAGAGGCTGGGCCTCAGGGTTAATACCTACCTGTAGAGGATGAGGCCTCAGGGTTAATACCTATCTGTAGAGGCTGGGCCTCAGGGTTAATACCTACCTGTAGAGGCTGGGCCTCAGGGTTAATACCTACCTGTAGAGGCTGGGTCTCAGGGTTAATGTCTACCTGTAGAGGCTGGGCCTCAGGGTTAATGTCTACCTGTAGAGGCTGGGCCTCAGGGTTAATACCTACCTGTAGAGGCTGGGCCTCGGGGTTAATACCACCTGTAGAGGCTGGGTCTCAGGGTTAATGTCTACCTGTAGAGGCTGGGCCTCAGGGTTAATACCTACCTGTAGAGTGCTGGGCCTTAGGGTTAATACCTACCTGTAGAGGATGAGGCCTCAGGGTTAATACCTATCTGTAGAGGCTGGGCCTCAGGGTTAATACCTACCTGTAGAGGCTGGGCCTCAGGGTTAATACCTACCTGTAGAGGCTGGGTCTCAGGGTTAATGTCTACCTGTAGAGGCTGGGCCTCAGGTTAATGTCTACCTGTAGAGGCTGGGCGTCAGGGTTAATGTCTACCTGTAGAGGCTGGGCGTCAGGGTTAATGTCTACCTGTCGAGGGCTGGGCCTCAGGGTTAATGTATACCTGTAGTGCCTGGGCGTTGAGCTCTCTTGTCCTTGGCTAAGGCTTCATTTAAGGCAGCCATCTTCTCTCTAGGCGTCACGGTGCTCTGACACTTCTCTTTCAGAAGGGTTTGACCGGACGAAAGGGTTAACACTGACTCACGGGCCTGGAGAGAAGGAAAGAGCAGAGTGAGGGAGGAGAGAGGACAGATGGATGAGAGAGAGGAAGCGGGAGGAGAGAGGGAGGGGGGGAGGAGAGGACAGATGCATGAGAGAGGAAGCGGAGGAGAGAGGGAGGATAGAGGAAGGAGGAAGAGAGAGGGAGGAGAGAGGAAGCGGAGGAGAAAGAAGAGAGAGGAAGGAGGGAGAGGACCGATGGAGGAGAGGGAGGATGGAGGAATGAGGAGGAGAGAAGGAGAGAGGAAGGAGGAGAGGACCGATGGAGGAGAGGGAGGATAGAGGAATGAGAGGAGAGGAAGGAGAGAGGAAGCGGGAGGAGAGAGAGGGAGGAGAGGACAGATGGGGGAGAGAAAGCAAGTACTCTATATTATAGGGTGTCCACCACTCTGCCCAGAGTAGGTGAAAATACGCTTTGGTGAGGAAACTGCAGATCCTGTAATAAAACACATTTTACCAAGACAAATATGATTCTTCATGTTCCTGAATCGTTCACTGGGGTCTTTCTCTAACAACATTACCATCATATCCAAAAAGTCGGAAATTGTAACCTATTGCACCCCATAATAAGCACTGAGCTCTGTTGTAACCTATTGTATTCGATAATAAGCACCGAGCTCTGTTGTAACCTATTGTATTCGATAATAAGCACCGAGCTCTGTTGTAACCTATTGTATTCGATAATAAGCACGGCTCTGTTGTAACCTATTGTATTCGATAATAAGCACCGAGCTCTGTTGTAACCTATTGTATTCGATAATAAGCACCGAGCTCTGTTGTAACCTATTGTATTCGATAATAAGCACTGAGCTCTGTTGTAACCTATTGTATTCGATAATAAGCACTGAGCTCTGTTGTAACCTATTGTATTCAATAATAAGCACCGGACTCTGTTGTAACCTATTGTATTCGATAATAAGCACTGAGCTCTATTGTAACCTATTGTATTCGATAATAAGCACTGAGCTCTGTTGCTGGCTATTGTATTCGATAATATAAGCTTCCGAGCTCTGTTGTAACCTATTGTATCCGATAATAAGCACCCATTCTGTTGTAACCTATTACACCCGATAATAAGCACCGAGCTCTATTGTAACCTATTATATTCGATAATGACACGAGCTCTATTGTAACCTATTATATTCGATAATAAGCACCGAGCTCTATTGTAACCTATTGTATTCGATAATAAGCACCGAGCTCTATTGTAACCTATTGTATTCGATAATAAGCACCGAGCTCTATTGTAACCTATTGTAGTCGATAATAAGCACCAGGCTCTATTGTAACCTATTGTATTCGATAATAAGCACCGAGACTCTATTGTAACCTATTGTATTCGATAATAAGCACCGAGCTCTATTGTAACCTATTGTATTCGATAATAAGCACAGAGCTCTGTTGACAGTATATGTTTTAGGATTTGACATGTTGTTGCAAAGTTGTTTCCACAGGACACAAAAAACTAAATTAGCATTCAATTAGCATGACATGAGCTGGATGCAATTAGCATGACACGAGCTGGATTAAATTAGCATGAAACGAGCTATATTAAATTAGCATGACACAAACTGGATTAAATTAGCATGACACGAGCTGGATTAAATTAGCATGACATGAGCTGGATTAAATTAGCATGACACGAGCTGGATTAAATTAGCATGACATGAGCTGGATTAAATTAGCATGACACGAACTGGATTAAATTAGCATGACACAAACTGGATTAAATTAGCATGACACGAGCTGGATTAAATTAGCATGACACAGAACTGGATTAAATTAGCATGACACGAGCTGGATTCAATTAGCATGACATGAGCTGGATTAAATAAAAAAGGCTTTGAAATAAAAAACTTGTGGTACATAAAAAACATAAGGAATTACGCATTAATAATGAAAGACGTACAGTTGTGGCCAAAAGTTTTGAGCATGTCACAAATATTAATTTTCACAAAGTCTGCTGCCTCAGTTTGTATGATGGCAATTTGCATATACTCCAGAATGTTATGAAGAGTGATCTGATGAATTGCAATTAATTGCAAAGTCCCTCGTTTCCATGCAAATTAAATGAATCTCAAAAAACATTTCCATTGCATGTCAGCCCTGCCACAAAAGGACCAGCTGACATCATTTCATTTATTCTCTCGTTAACACAGATGTGTGTTGACGAGGACAAGGCCAAGGCTGGAGATCACTCTGTCATGCTGGTTGAGTTTGAATAACAGACTGGAAGCTTCAAAGAAGGGTGGTGCTTGGAATCATTGTTCTTCCTCTGTCAACCATGGTTACCTGCAAGGAAACACGTGTCGTCATCATTGCTTTGCACAAAAGGACTTCACAGGCAAGGATATTGCTGCCAGTAAGATTGCACCTAAATCAACCATTTATCGGATCATCAAGAACTTCAAGGAGAGCAGCTCAATTGTTGTGAAGGCGGCTTCAGGGCACCCAAGAAAGTCCAGCAAGCGCCAGGACCGTCTCCTAAAGTTGATTCAGCTGCGGGATCGGGGCACCATCAGTACAGAGCTTGCTCAGGAATGGCAACAGGCAGGTGTGAGTGCATCTGCACGCACAGTGAGGCGAATACTTTTGGAGGATGGCCTGGTGTCAAGAAGGGCAGCAAAGAAGCCACTTCTCTCCAGGAAAAACATCAGGGACAGACTGATATTCTGCAAAAGGTACAGGGATTGGACTGCTGAGGACTGGGGTGAAGTCATTCTCTATGATGATTCCCCTTTCCCATTGTTTGGGGCATCCGGAAAAAAAGCTTGTCCGGAGAAGACAAGGTGAGCGCTACCATCAGTCCTGTGTCATGCCAACAGTAAAGCATCCTGAGACCATTCATGTGTGGGGTTGCTTCTCAGCCAAGGGAGTGGGCTCACTCACAATTTTGCCTAAGAACACAGCCATGAATTAAGAATGGTACCAACACATCCTCCAAGAGCAACTTCTCCCAACCATCCAGGAACAGTTCGGGGAACAAAATATCGATATTTTGGGTCCATGGCCAGGAAACTCCCAGACCTTAATCCCATTGAGAACTTGTGGTCAATCCTCAAGAGGCGGGTGGACAAACAAAACCCCACAAATTCTGACAAACTCCAAGCATTGATTATGCAAGAATGGGCTGCCATCAGTCAGGATGTGGCCCAGAAGTTAATTGACAGCATGCCAGGGCGGATTGCAGAGGGTTTGAAAAAGAAGGGTCAACACTGCAAATATTGACTCTGCATCAACTTCATGTAATTGTCAATGAAAGCCTTTGACACTTATGAAATGCTTGTAATTATACTTCAGTATTCCATAGTAACATCTGACACAAATAAATATCTAAAGACACTGAGGCAGCAGACTTGTGGAAATTAATATTTGTGTCATTCTCAAAATGTTTGGCCACGACTGTAAACTAAAACATGAAAATATGACATGTCTCAATCTGTTTGACCTTTGACCTGAGCGCCCAGGCGAGGCCGACTACGCTATTTTCTACATTTTGTACCACTTTCTTCTCAGGCCTCCATTGATATAGTCACTCAATAGTGATCCGACAGGGTAAAAACTCCAAAACCTTTTAGTTTGGACTTTAACTTCAAAACCATTAGTTTGGAGAGAGACCATGTGGTTTGGCCCATTAGTTTGGAGAGACACATGTGGTTTGGCCCATTAGTTTGGAGAGAGACATGTGGTTTGGCCCATTAGTTTGGAGAGAGACATGTGGTTTGGCCCATTAGTTTGGAGAGAGACATGTGGTTTGGCCCATTAGTTTGGAGAGAGACGTGGTTTGGTCCATTGGTTGGAAGACATGTGGTTTGGCCCATTAGTTTGGAGAGAGACATGTGGTTTGGCCCATTAGTTTGGAGAGAGACATGTGGTTTGGCCCATTAGTTTGGAAGACATGTGGTTTGGCCCATTAGTTTGGAGAGACATGTGGTTTGGCCCATTAGTTTTCTCGGAGGAGTATCTACACAATGAACATATTCTTTACCCATTGGTCAAAGAAGCGTTTTTGATCAGACACCCTACAATCTATTTTCAAATGAAACGATGTACAGTGGCAGAAAACGTATGTGAACCCTTTGGATTTCTGGGTTAAAGTTGATCTGATCTTCATCTAGGTCACAACGTTTACATTTACATTTAAGTCATTTAGCAGACGCTCTTATCCAGAGCGACTTACAACAACAGACAAACACAGTCTGCTTAAACTCATAACACACAAACAACTATACGTGTTCATGTCTTTATTGAACACTGTGTAAACATTCACAGTGCAGGGGCGGACAAAGTATGTGAACCCTTGGATTTAATAACTGGTTGACCCTCCTTGGCAGCAATCACCTCAACCAAATGTTTCTGTAGTTGCAGATCAGACCTGAACAAGGTTAGGAGGAATTTTGGACCATTCCTCTTTACAAACTTTTTCAGGTCAGCAATATTCTTGGGATGTCTGGTGTGAACGCTCTCTTGAGGTCATGCCACAGCATCTCAGCCTGGTTAGTCCAGGACTCTGACTGGGCCACTCCAGAAGGTGTATGTTCTTCTGTTCAAGCCATTCTGTTGTTGATTTACTTCTGTGTTTTGGGTCGTTGTCCTGTTCGTCACCCAACTTCTGTTGAGCTTCTATTGGCAGACAGATAGCCTTACATTCTCTGAAAAATGTCTTGACAAACTTGGGAATTCATTTTTTCAGTCAACGATAGCACAAGCTGTCCCTGAGGCAGCAGAGCAGCTTCCAACCATGATGTTCAAGTCCACCATACTTTACAGTTGGGATGAGGTTTTGATGTTGCTGGGCTGTGCCTTTTTTCTCCACACAGTGTTGTGTGTTCCTTCCAAACAACTGTAGTTTCATCCATCCACAGAATATTTTGCCAGTAGAGCTGTGGGACATCCAGGTGCTCTTTTGCAAACTTCAGAAGTGCAGCAAATGTTTTTTGGACAGCAGTGGTTTCTTCCATGGTGTCCTCCCATGAACACCATTCTTCTTTAGTGTTTTACGTGTCGTAGACTCGTCAACAGAGATGTTAGCATGTTCCAGAGACTTCTTTGTCTTTAGCTGACACTCTAGGATTCTTCTTAACCTCATTGAGCATTCTGCTCTGTGCTCTTGACAGTCCTTCTTTGCAGGATGGCCAGTCCTAGGAAGAGTAGCAACAGTGCTGAACTTTCTCCATTTATAGACAATTTGTCTTACCGTGGACCGATGAACATCAAGGCTTTTAGGGATACTTTTGTAACCCTTTCCAGCTTCATGCAAGTCAACAATTCTTAATCTTGGGTCTTCTGAGATCTCTTTGTTCGAGGCATGGTTCACATCAGGCAATGCTTCTTGGGAACAGCAAACACACATGCTGTGAGTGTTTTCTGTAGGGCAAGGCAGCACTAACCAACATCTCCAATCTCGTCTCATTGATTGGACTCCAGGTTAGCTGACTCCTGACTCCAATTATCTTTTTGGAGTCATTAGCCTTGGGGTTCACATACTTTTTCTTGTCTATATTGATGTATTCAATAGAGACAAGAAATATACAATAATGTGTGTGTTATTAGTTTAAGCACACTGTGTTTGTCTATTGTTGTGACTTAGATGAAGATCAGATCACATTTGATGACCAATCTATTCAGAAATACAGGTACTTCTAAACGGTTCAGGCACTGTTTCTTGCCACTGAATGTAGTTCGCAGGCTTTAACAGGTGAGCGATCACCATCATAACTTTTATTTAACTAGGCAAGTCAGTTAAGAACAAATTCGTATTTACTTTGACGGCCTACCGGGGGAACAGTGGGTTAACTGCCTTGTTCAGGGGCAGAGCGACAGATTTTTACCTTGTCAACTCGGGGATTCGACCAAGCAACCTTTCGGTTACTGGCCCAACGCTCAAACAACTAGGATACCTGCCGCCCCTGAAGGCATATTCCCTTACCGGGAATCGAACCCAGGCCAGCGAACCCAGGCCGCCGGCGGTGAGTGCCGAATCCTTACCAATCATGTAAACAAAGGCCGACTAAATACACAGAGCATGTGTCAGATTCAATCTAAGACTCTAAGAAGTTATAGGTCAGAGGTGATAGCTGTACCTTGCTTAGCGCATCCCTAGCATCAGCAGCTTCCTCCTCTGCCCGCTCCTGTCCAGCTGTTCTCTCTGCAGCTCTCCCTGTAGAACATGCAGCTCCATGCGGATACAAGCCTCACGCTCACTGAGATGGGCATTCTCTACCAGGTCCGCCTCCAACCTGTCAATCAAATGGTTTATAAAGCCCTCATAACATCAACAGTTGTCACAAAGTGATTTACAGTAACTTTACAGTAACCTGGACTAGGTACCGTCTCTGCCTCTCGCTCTCCAGCTCATTCCTCTGCTCCTCCTCCCTCTCCCTCTCCAGTCTCAGTCGTTCGTTCTCCTTCCTCCTCTCCTCACTCTGTCTCTCTTCTTCCTCCAGCTGACTCCTCAGGGAGCCCACCACCTCTCTCACTGACACACAAACAACATCAACATTAACAGCAACAACAAACAGCAGCAACAACATCAACAGAAACAACAGCCACGGAAACATCAACAGAAACAACAGCAACAGCACAAACAACATCAACATCAACAACAGCAACAACATCAACAGAAACAACAGCAACGTGGAAGCAACAGCAGCTAACAGCACAAAACTTTATCAACAGCATCAACAAACAACAACCACACAAAAAACATCAACAACACACAGCAGCATCAACAACACAAACAACATCAACAGCAACATGATCTGTAT
>NW_027010165.1:0-34744 GCF_036934945.1 Oncorhynchus masou masou
CTGGGATGTGGACATGAGGCTAGGGGTAGGGCTGAACCAGGATGTGGACATGAAGCTAGAGGTAGGGTTGAACCAGGATGTGGACATGAAGCGCGGTTTAGGGTTGAACCAGGATGTGGACATGAAGCTAGGGTTAGGGTTGAACTGGGATGTGGACATGAGGCTAGGGGTAGGGCTGAACCAGGATGTGGACATGAAGCTAGAGGTAGGGTTGAACCATGATGTGGACATGAAGCTCGGGTTACGGTTGATCCAGGATGTGGACATGAAGCAAGAGTTAGGGTTGAACTGGGATGTGGATATGAAGCTAGGGTTAGGGTTGAACCAGGATGTGGACATGAAGCAAGAGTTAGGGTTGAATTGGGATGTGGATATGAAGCTAGGGTTAGGGTTGAACCAGGATGTGGACATGAAGCTAGGGTTAGGTTTGAACTGGGATGTGGACTTGAAGCTAGGGGTAGGGTTGAACCAGGATGTGGACATGAAGCTAGGGTTAGGGTTGTGCCAGGATGTGGACATGAAGCTAGGGTTAGGGTTAGAGTAGAACCAGGATGTAGACATTGAGCTAGGGTTAGGGTTGAACCATGATGTGGACATGAAGCTAGGGGTAGGGTTGAACCAGGATGTGGACATGAAGCTAGGGGTAGGGTTGTACCAGGATGTGGACATGAAGCTAGGGTTAGGGTTGAACCGGGATGTGGACATGAAGCTAGGGTTAGGGTTGAACTGGGATGTGGACATGAAGCTAGGTTTAGGGTTGAACTGGGATTTGGACATGAAGTTAGGGTTAGGGTTAGAGTTGAACCAGGTTGTAGACATGAAGCTAGGGTTAGGGTTGAACCATGATGTGGACATGAAGCTAGAGTTAGGGTTGAACTGGGGTGTGGACATGAAGCTAGGGTTAGCGTTGAACCGGGATGTGGACATGCAGCTAGGGTTAGGGTTGAACCAGGATGTGGACATGAAGCTTGGGTTAGGGTTGAACTGGGATGTAGACATGAAGCTAAGGTTAGGGTTAGAGTAGAACCAGGATGTAGACATGGAGCTATGGATAGGGTTGAACCATTATGTGGACATGAAGCTAGGGGTAGGGTTGAACCAGGATGTGGACATGAAGCTAGAGTTAGGGTTGAACTGGAATGTGGACATGAAGCTAGGGTTAGCGTTGAACTGGGATGTGGACATGAAGCTAGGGTTAGGGTTGAACCATGATGTGGACATGAAGCTAGGGTTAGGGTTGAACCAGGATGTGGACATGAAGCTAGGGTTAGGGTTAGAGGAGAACCAGGATGTAGACATGAAGCTATGGTTATGGTTGAACCATGATGTGGACATGAAGCTTTGGTTAGCATTGAACCGGGATGTGGACATGCAGCTAGGGTTAGGGTTGAACCAGGATGTGGACATGAAGCTGGGGTTAGGGTTGAACCAGGATGTGGACATGAAGCTCGGGTTAGAGTTGAACTGGGATGTAGACATGAAGCTAGGGTTAGGGTTGAACCATGATGTGGACATGAAGCTAGGGTTAGGTTTGAACCAGGATGTGGACATGACGCAAGGGTTAGGGTTGAACCAGGATGTGGACATGAAGCTAGGGTTAGGATTGAACTGGGATGTGGACATGAAGTTAGGGGTAGGGCTGAACCAGGATGTGGACATGAAGCGAGGGTTAGGGTTGAACTGGGATGTAGACATGAAGCTAGGGTTAGGGTTGAACCATGATGTGGACATGAAGCTGGGGTTAGGTTTGAACTAGGATGTGGACATGAAGCAAGGGTTAGCGTTGAACCAGGATGTGGACATGAAGCTCGGGTTAGGGTTGAACTGGGATGTGGACATAAGGCTAGGGGTAGGGCTGAACCAGGATGTGGACATGAAGCTAGAGGTAGGGGTTGAACCAGGATGTGGACATGAAGCGCGGTTTAGGGTTGAACCAGGATGTGGACATGAAGCTAGGGTTAGGGTTGAACTGGGATGTAGACATGAAGCTAAGGTTAGGGTGAGAGTAAAAGCAGGATGTAGACATGGAGCTATGGTTAGAGTTGAACCATGATGTGGACATGAAGCTCGGGTTACGGTTGATCCAGGATGTGGACATGAAGCAAGAGTTAGGGTTGAACTGGGATGTGGATATGAAGCTAGGGTTAGGGTTGAACCAGGATATGGACATGAAGCAAGAGTTAGGGTTGAATTGGGATGTGGATATGAAGCTAGGGTTAGGTTGAACCAGGATGTGGACATGAAGCTGGGGTTAGGTTTGAACTGGGATGTGGACTTGAAGCTAGGGGTAGGGTTGAACCAGGATGTGGACATGAAGCTAGGGTTAGGGTTGTGCCAGGATGTGGACATGAAGCTAGGGTTAGGGTTAGAGTAGAACCAGGATGTAGACATTGAGCTAGGGTTAGGGTTGAACCATGATGTGGACATGAAGCTAGGGGTAGGGTTGAACCAGGATGTGGACATGAAGCTAGGGGTAGGGTTGTACCAGGATGTGGACATGAAGCTAGGGTTAGGGTTGAACCGGGATGTGGACATGAAGCTAGGGTTAGGGTTGAACTGGGATGTGGACATGAAGCTAGGTTTAGGGTTGAACTGGGATTTGGACATGAAGTTAGGGTTAGGGTTAGAGTTGAACCAGGTTGTAGACATGAAGCTAGGGTTAGGGTTGAACCATGATGTGGACATGAAGCTAGAGTTAGGGTTGAACTGGGGTGTGGACATGAAGCTAGGGTTAGCGTTGAACCGGGATGTGGACATGCAGCTAGGGTTAGGGTTGAACCAGGATGTGGACATGAAGCTTGGGTTAGGGTTGAACTGGGATGTAGACATGAAGCTAAGGTTAGGGTTAGAGTAGAACCAGGATGTAGACATGGAGCTATGGATAGGGTTGAACCATTATGTGGACATGAAGCTAGGGGTAGGGTTGAACCAGGATGTGGACATGAAGCTAGAGTTAGGGTTGAACTGGAATGTGGACATGAAGCTAGGGTTAGGGTTGAACCAGGATGTGGACATGAAGCTAGGGGTAGTGTTGAACCGGGATGTGGACATGAAGCAAGGGTTAGGGTTGAACTAGGATGTGGACATGAACCTAGGGTTAGGGTTGAACTGGGATGTGGACATGAAGCTAGGGTTAGCGTTGAACCGGGATGTGGACATGAAGCTAGGGTTAGGGTTGAACTGGGATGTGGACATGAAGCTAGGGATAGGGTTGAACTGGGATGTGGACATGAAGCTAGGGTTAGGGTTGTACCGGGATGTGGACATGAAGCTAGGGATAGGGTTGAACTGGGATGTGGACATGAAGCTAGGGTTAGGGTTGTACCGGGATGTGGACATGAAGCTAGGGATAGGGTTGTACCAGGATCTGGACATGAAGCTAGGGTTAGGGTTGTACCATGATGTGGACATGAAGTTAGGGTTAGGGTTGTACCATGATGTGGACATGAAGCTAGGGTTAGGGTTGAACTGGGGTGTGGACATGAAGCTAGGGTTAGGGTTGAACTGGGGTGTGGACATGAAGCTAGGGTTAGCGTTGAACCGGGATGTGACATGCAGCTAGGGTTAGGGTTGAACCAGGATGTGGACATGAAGCTAGGGTTAGGGTTGAACTGGGATGTGGACATGAAGCTAGGGTTAGGGTTGAACCGGGATGTGGACATGAAGCTAGGGATAGGGTTGAACTGGGATGTGGACATGAAGCTAGGGTTAGGGTTGTACCATGATGTGGACATGAAGCTAGGGTTAGGGTTGTACCATGATGTGGACATGAAGCTATGGTTAGGGTTGAACTGGGGTGTGGACATGAAGCTAGGGTTAGCGTTGAACCGGGATGTGACATGCAGCTAGGGTTAGGGTTGAACTGGGGTGTGGACATGAAGCTAGGGTTAGCGTTGAACCGGGATGTGACATGCAGCTAGGGTTAGGGTTGAACTGGGGTGTGGACATGAAGCTAGGGTTAGGGTTGAACTGGGATGTGGACAAGAAGCTAGGGTTAGGGTTGAACTGGGATGTGGACATGAAGCTAGGGGTAGGGTTGAACTGGGTTTTGGACATGAAGCTAGGGTTAGCGTTGTACCGGGATGTGGACATGCAGCTAGGGTTAGGGTTGAACTGGGATGTGGACATGAAGCTAGGGGTAGGGTTGAACTGGGTTTTGGACATGAAGCTAGGGTTAGCGTTGTACCGGGATGTGGACATGCAGCTAGGGTTAGGGTTGAACTGGGATGTGGACATGAAGCTAGGGTTAGGGTTGTATCAGGATGTGGACATGAAGCTAGGCGTAGGGTTGAACCAGGATGTGGACATGAAGCTGGGTTAGGGTTGAACCAGGATGTGGACATGAAGCTAGGAGTAGGGTTGAACTGGGATGTGGACATGAAGCTAGGGTTAGGGTTGAACCAGGATGTGGACATGAAGCTAGGGTTAGGGTTGAACCATGATGTGGACATGAAGCTAGGGTTAGGTTTGAACCAGGATGTGGACATGACGCAAGGGTTAGGGTTGAACCAGGATGTGGACATGAAGCTAGGGTTAGGGTTGAACTGGGATGTGGACATGAAGCTAGGGGTAGGGCTGAACCAGGATGTGGACATGAAGCGAGGGTTAGGGTTGAACTGGGATGTAGACATGAAGCTAGGGTTAGGGTTGAACCATGATGTGGACATGAAGCTGGGGTTAGGTTTGAACTAGGATGTGGACATGAAGCAAGGGTTAGCGTTGAACCAGGATGTGGACATGAAGCTCGGGTTAGGGTTGAACTGGGATGTGGACATGAGGCTAGGGGTAGGGCTGAACCAGGATGTGGACATGAAGCTAGAGGTAGGGTTGAACCAGGATGTGGACATGAAGCGCGGTTTAGGGTTGAACCAGGATGTGGACATGAAGCTAGGGTTAGGGTTGAACTGGGATGTAGACATGAAGCTAAGGTTAGGGTGAGAGTAAAAGCAGGATGTAGACATGGAGCTATGGTTAGAGTTGAACCATGATGTGGACATGAAGCTCGGGTTACGGTTGATCCAGGATGTGGACATGAAGCAAGAGTTAGGGTTGAACTGGGATGTGGATATGAAGCTAGGGTTAGGGTTGAACCAGGATATGGACATGAAGCAAGAGTTAGGGTTGAATTGGGATGTGGATATGAAGCTAGGGTTAGGGTTGAACCAGGATGTGGACATGAAGCTAGGGTTAGGTTTGAACTGGGATGTGGACTTGAAGCTAGGGGTAGGGTTGAACCAGGATGTGGACATGAAGCTAGGGTTAGGGTTGTGCCAGGATGTGGACATGAAGCTAGGGTTAGGGTTAGAGTAGAACCAGGATGTAGACATTGAGCTAGGGTTAGGGTTGAACCATGATGTGGACATGAAGCTAGGGGTAGGGTTGAACCAGGATGTGGACATGAAGCTAGGGGTAGGGTTGTACCAGGATGTGGACATGAAGCTAGGGTTAGGGTTGAACCGGGATGTGGACATGAAGCTAGGGTTAGGGTTGAACTGGGATGTGGACATGAAGCTAGGTTTAGGGTTGAACTGGGATTTGGACATGAAGTTAGGGTTAGGGTTAGAGTTGAACCAGGTTGTAGACATGAAGCTAGGGTTAGGGTTGAACCATGATGTGGACATGAAGCTAGAGTTAGGGTTGAACTGGGGTGTGGACATGAAGCTAGGGTTAGCGTTGAACCGGGATGTGGACATGCAGCTAGGGTTAGGGTTGAACCAGGATGTGGACATGAAGCTTGGGTTAGGGTTGAACTGGGATGTAGACATGAAGCTAAGGTTAGGGTTAGAGTAGAACCAGGATGTAGACATGGAGCTATGGATAGGGTTGAACCATTATGTGGACATGAAGCTAGGGGTAGGGTTGAACCAGGATGTGGACATGAAGCTAGAGTTAGGGTTGAACTGGAATGTGGACATGAAGCTAGGGTTAGGGTTGAACCAGGATGTGGACATGAAGCTAGGGGTAGTGTTGAACCGGGATGTGGACATGAAGCAAGGGTTAGGGTTGAACTAGGATGTGGACATGAACCTAGGGTTAGGGTTGAACTGGGATGTGGACATGAAGCTAGGGTTAGCGTTGAACCGGGATGTGGACATGAAGCTAGGGTTAGGGTTGAACTGGGATGTGGACATGAAGCTAGGGATAGGGTTGAACTGGGATGTGGACATGAAGCTAGGGTTAGGGTTGAACCGGGATGTGGACATGAAGCTAGGGTTAGGTTTGAACTGGGATGTGGACTTGAAGCTAGGGGTAGGGTTGAACCAGGATGTGGACATGAAGCTAGGGTTAGGGTTGTGCCAGGATGTGGACATGAAGCTAGGGTTAGGGTTAGAGTAGAACCAGGATGTAGACATTGAGCTAGGGTTAGGGTTGAACCATGATGTGGACATGAAGCTAGGGGTAGGGTTGAACTGGGGTGTGGACATGAAGCTAGGGTTAGGGTTGAACTGGGGTGTGGACATGAAGCTAGGGTTAGCGTTGAACCGGGATGTGACATGCAGCTAGGGTTAGGGTTGAACCAGGATGTGGACATGAAGCTAGGGTTAGGGTTGAACTGGGATGTGGACATGAAGCTAGGGTTAGGGTTGAACCGGGATGTGGACATGAAGCTAGGGATAGGGTTGAACTGGGATGTGGACATGAAGCTAGGGTTAGGGTTGTACCATGATGTGGACATGAAGCTAGGGTTAGGGTTGTACCATGATGTGGACATGAAGCTATGGTTAGGGTTGAACTGGGGTGTGGACATGAAGCTAGGGTTAGCGTTGAACCGGGATGTGACATGCAGCTAGGGTTAGGGTTGAACTGGGGTGTGGACATGAAGCTAGGGTTAGCGTTGAACCGGGATGTGACATGCAGCTAGGGTTAGGGTTGAACTGGGGTGTGGACATGAAGCTAGGGTTAGGGTTGAACTGGGATGTGGACATGAAGCTAGGGTTAGGGTTGAACTGGGATGTGGACATGAAGCTAGGGGTAGTGTTGAACTGGGTTTTGGACATGAAGCTAGGGTTAGCGTTGTACCGGGATGTGGACATGCAGCTAGGGTTAGGGTTGAACTGGGATGTGGACATGAAGCTAGGGGTAGGGTTGAACTGGGTTTTGGACATGAAGCTAGGGTTAGAGTTGAACCAGGATGTGGACATGAAGCTAGGGTTAGAGTTGAACCAGGATGTGGACATGAAGCTAGGGTTAGGGTTGAACTGGGATGTAGACATGAAGCTAGGGTTAGGGTTGTACCAGGATGTGGACATGAAGCTAGGGGTAGGGTTGAACCAGGATGTGGACATGAAGCTAGGGTTAGGGTTGAACCGGGATGTAGACATGAAGCTAGGGTTGGGGTTGTCCCAGGATGTGGACATGAAGCTAGGGTAAGGGTTGAACCGGGATGTGGACATGAAGCAAGAGTTAGGGTTGAATTGGGATGTGGATATGAAGCTAGGGTTAGGGTTGAACTGGGATGTGGACATGAAGCTAGGGTTAGGGTTGAACTGGGATTTGGATATGAAGTTAGGGTTAGGGTTAGAGTTGAACCAGGTTGTAGACATGCAGCTAGGGTTAGGGTTGAACCAGGATGTGGACATGAAGCTAGGGTTAGGGTTGAACTGGGATGTAGACATGAAGCTAAGGTTAGGGTTAGAGTAGAACCAGGATGTAGACATGGAGCTATGGATAGGGTTGAACAATTATGTGGACATGAAGCTAGGGGTAGGGTTGAACCAGGATGTGGACATGAAGCTAGAGTTAGGGTTGAACTGGAATGTGGACATGAAGCTAGGGTTAGGGTTGAACCAGGATGTGGACATGAAGCTAGGGGTAGGGTTGTACCATGATGTGGACATGAAGCTAGGGTTAGGGTTGAACTGGGGTGTGGACATGAAGCTAGGGTTAGGGTTGAACTGGGGTGTGGACATGAAGCTAGGGTTAGCGTTGAACCGGGATGTGACATGCAGCTAGGGTTAGGGTTGAACCAGGATGTGGACATGAAGCTAGGGTTAGGGTTGAATTGGGATGTGGACATGAAGCTAGGGTTAGGGTTGAACCGGGATGTGGACATGAAGCTAGGGATAGGGTTGAACTGGGATGTGGACATGAAGCTAGGGTTAGGGTTGTACCAGGATGTGGACATGAAGCTAGGGTTAGGGTTGTACCATGATGTGGACATGAAGCTATGGTTAGGGTTGAACTGGGGTGTGGACATGAAGCTAGGGTTAGCGTTGAACCGGGATGTGACATGCAGCTAGGGTTAGGGTTGAACTGGGGTGTGGACATGAAGCTAGGGTTAGGGTTGAACTGGGATGTGGACATGAAGCTAGGGTTAGGGTTGAACTGGGATGTGGACATGAAGCTAGGTGTAGGGTTGAACTGGGTTTTGGACATGAAGCTAGGGTTAGCGTTGTACCGGGATGTGGACATGCAGCTAGGGTTAGGGTTGAACTGGGATGTGGACATGAAGCTAGGGGTAGGGTTGAACTGGGTTTTGGACATGAAGCTAGGGTTAGCGTTGTACCGGGATGTGGACATGCAGCTAGGGTTAGGGTTGAACTGGGATGTGGACATGAAGCTAGGGTTAGGGTTGTATCAGGATGTGGACATGAAGCTAGGCGTAGGGTTGAACCAGGATGTGGACATGAAGCTGGGTTAGGGTTGAACCAGGATGTGGACATGAAGCTAGGAGTAGGGTTGAACTGGGATGTGGACATGAAGCTAGGGTTAGGGTTGAACCAGGATGTGGACATGAAGCTAGGGTTAGGGTTGAACCAGGATGTGGACATGAAGCTAGGGTTAGAGTTGAACCAGGATGTGGACATGAAGCTAGGGTTAGGGTTGAACTGGGATGTAGACATGAAGCTAGGGTTAGCGTTGTACCAGGATGTGGACATGAAGCTAGGGTTAGGGTTGAACCAGGATGTGGACATGAAGCTAGGGTTAGGGTTGAACCAGGATGTGGACATGAAGCTAGGGTTAGAGTTGAACCAGGATGTGGACATGAAGCTAGGGTTAGGGTTGAACTGGGATGTAGACATGAAGCTAGGGTTAGGGTTGTACCAGGATGTGGACATGAAGCTAGGGGTAGGGTTGAACCAGGATGTGGACATGAAGCTAGGGTTAGGGTTGAACCGGGATGTAGACATGAAGCTAGGGTTGGGGTTGTCCCAGGATGTGGACATGAAGCTAGGGTAAGGGTTGAACCGGGATGTGGACATGAAGCAAGAGTTAGGGTTGAATTGGGATGTGGATATGAAGCTAGGGTTAGGGTTGAACCAGGATGTGGACATGAAGCTAGGGTTAGGTTTGAACTGGGATGTGGACTTGAAGCTAGGGGTAGGGTTGAACCAGGATGTGGACATGAAGCTAGGGTTAGGGTTGTGCCAGGATGTGGACATGAAGCTAGGGTTAGGGTTAGAGTAGAACCAGGATGTAGACATTGATCTAGGGTTAGGGTTGAACCATGATGTGGACATGAAGCTAGGGGTAGGGTTGAACCAGGATGTGGACATGAAGCTAGGGGTAGGGTTGTACCAGGATGTGGACATGAAGCTAGGGTTAGGGTTGAACTGGGATGTGGACATGAAGCTAGGGTTAGGGTTGAACCGGGATGTGGACATGAAGCTAGGGTTAGGGTTGAACTGGGATGTGGACATGAAGCTAGGGTTAGGGTTGAACTGGGATTTGGACATGAAGTTAGGGTTAGGGTTAGAGTTGAACCAGGTTGTAGACATGAAGCTAGGGTTAGGGTTGAACCATGATGTGGACATGAAGCTAGAGTTAGAGTTGAACTGGGGTGTGGACATGAAGCTAGGGTTAGCGTTGAACCGGGATGTGGACATGCAGCTAGGGTTAGGGTTGAACCAGGATATGGACATGAAGCTAGGGTTAGGGTTGAACTGGGATGTAGACATGAAGCTAAGGTTAGGGTTAGAGTAGAACCAGGATGTAGACATGGAGCTATGGATAGGGTTGAACCATTATGTGGACATGAAGCTAGGGGTAGGGTTGAACCAGGATGTGGACATGAAGCTAGAGTTAGGGTTGAACCAGGATGTGGACATGAAGCTAGGGTTAGCGTTGAACCGGGATGTGGACATGCAGCTAGGGTTAGGGTTGAACCAGGATGTGGACATGAAGCTAGGGTTAGGGTTGAACTGGGATGTGGACATGAAGCTAGGGGTAGGGTTGAACTGGGTTTTGGACATGAAGCTAGGGTTAGCGTTGTACCGGGATGTGGACATGCAGCTAGGGTTAGGGTTGAACTGGGATGTGGACATGAAGCTAGGGGTAGGGTTGAACTGGGTTTTGGACATGAAGCTAGGGTTAGCGTTGTACCGGGATGTGGACATGCAGCTAGGGTTAGGGTTGAACTGGGATGTGGACATGAAGCTAGGGTTAGGGTTGTATCAGGATGTGGACATGAAGCTAGGCGTAGGGTTGAACCAGGATGTGGACATGAAGCTGGGTTAGGGTTGAACCAGGATGTGGACATGAAGCTAGGAGTAGGGTTGAACTGGGATGTGGACATGAAGCTAGGGTTAGGGTTGAACCAGGATGTGGACATGAAGCTAGGGTTAGGGTTGAACCAGGATGTGGACATGAAGCTAGGGTTAGAGTTGAACCAGGATGTGGACATGAAGCTAGGGTTAGGGTTGAACCGGGATGTAGACATGAAGCTAGGGTTAGGGTTGTACCAGGATGTGGACATGAAGCTAGGGTTAGGGTTGAACCAGGATGTGGACATGAAGCTAGGGTTAGGGTTGAACCAGGATGTGGACATGAAGCTAGGGTTAGAGTTGAACCAGGATGTGGACATGAAGCTAGGGTTAGGGTTGAACTGGGATGTAGACATGAAGCTAGGGTTAGGGTTGTACCAGGATGTGGACATGAAGCTAGGGGTAGGGTTGAACCAGGATGTGGACATGAAGCTAGGGTTAGGGTTGAACCTGGATGTAGACATGAAGCTAGGGTTGGGGTTGTCCCAGGATGTGGACATGAAGCTAGGGTAAGGGTTGAACCGGGATGTGGACATGAAGCAAGAGTTAGGGTTGAATTGGGATGTGGATATGAAGCTAGGGTTAGGGTTGAACCAGGATGTGGACATGAAGCTAGGGTTAGGTTTGAACTGGGATGTGGACTTGAAGCTAGGGGTAGGGTTGAACCAGGATGTGGACATGAAGCTAGGGTTAGGGTTGTGCCAGGATGTGGACATGAAGCTAGGGTTAGGGTTAGAGTAGAACCAGGATGTAGACATTGAGCTAGGGTTAGGGTTGAACCATGATGTGGACATGAAGCTAGGGGTAGGGTTGAACCAGGATGTGGACATGAAGCTAGGGGTAGGGTTGTACCAGGATGTGGACATGAAGCTAGGGTTAGGGTTGAACTGGGATGTGGACATGAAGCTAGGGTTAGGGTTGAACCGGGATGTGGACATGAAGCTAGGGTTAGGGTTGAACTGGGATGTGGACATGAAGCTAGGGTTAGGGTTGAACTGGGATTTGGACATGAAGTTAGGGTTAGGGTTAGAGTTGAACCAGGTTGTAGACATGAAGCTAGGGTTAGGGTTGAACCATGATGTGGACATGAAGCTAGAGTTAGAGTTGAACTGGGGTGTGGACATGAAGCTAGGGTTAGCGTTGAACCGGGATGTGGACATGCAGCTAGGGTTAGG
This sequence comes from Oncorhynchus masou masou, assembly GCF_036934945.1. NCBI lineage: Eukaryota > Metazoa > Chordata > Actinopteri > Salmoniformes > Salmonidae > Oncorhynchus > Oncorhynchus masou. The sequence continues at coordinate 11,660 of NW_027010165.1, forward strand.
GTTGAACCAGGATATGGACATGAAGCTAGGGTTAGGGTTGAACTGGGATGTAGACATGAAGCTAAGGTTAGGGTTAGAGTAGAACCAGGATGTAGACATGGAGCTATGGATAGGGTTGAACCATTATGTGGACATGAAGCTAGGGGTAGGGTTGAACCAGGATGTGGACATGAAGCTAGGGTTAGAGTAGAACCAGGATGTAGACATGGAGCTATGGATAGGGTTGAACCATTATGTGGACATGAAGCTATGGATAGGGTTGAACCATTATGTGGACATGAAGCTAGGGGTAGGGTTGAACCAGGATGTGGACATGAAGCTAGAGTTAGGGTTGAACTGGAATGTGGACATGAAGCTAGGGTTAGGGTTGAACCAGGATGTGGACATGAAGCTAGGGGTAGTGTTGAACCGGGATGTGGACATGAAGCAAGGGTTAGGGTTGAACTAGGATGTGGACATGAAGCTAGGGGTAGGGTTGAACTGGGTTTTGGACATGAAGCTAGGGTTAGCGTTGTACCGGGATGTGGACATGCAGCTAGGGTTAGGGTTGAACTGGGATGTGGACATGAAGCTAGGGTTAGGGTTGTATCAGGATGTGGACATGAAGCTAGGCGTAGGGTTGAACCAGGATGTGGACATGAAGCTGGGTTAGGGTTGAACCAGGATGTGGACATGAAGCTAGGAGTAGGGTTGAACTGGGATGTGGACATGAAGCTAGGGTTAGGGTTGAACCAGGATGTGGACATGAAGCTAGGGTTAGGGTTGAACCAGGATGTGGACATGAAGCTAGGGTTAGAGTTGAACCAGGATGTGGACATGAAGCTAGGGTTAGGGTTGAACCGGGATGTAGACATGAAGCTAGGGTTAGGGTTGTACCAGGATGTGGACATGAAGCTAGGGTTAGGGTTGAACCAGGATGTGGACATGAAGCTAGGGTTAGGGTTGAACCAGGATGTGGACATGAAGCTAGGGTTAGAGTTGAACCAGGATGTGGACATGAAGCTAGGGTTAGGGTTGAACTGGGATGTAGACATGAAGCTAGGGTTAGGGTTGTACCAGGATGTGGACATGAAGCTAGGGGTAGGGTTGAACCAGGATGTGGACATGAAGCTAGGGTTAGGGTTGAACCTGGATGTAGACATGAAGCTAGGGTTGGGGTTGTCCCAGGATGTGGACATGAAGCTAGGGTAAGGGTTGAACCGGGATGTGGACATGAAGCAAGAGTTAGGGTTGAATTGGGATGTGGATATGAAGCTAGGGTTAGGGTTGAACCAGGATGTGGACATGAAGCTAGGGTTAGGTTTGAACTGGGATGTGGACTTGAAGCTAGGGGTAGGGTTGAACCAGGATGTGGACATGAAGCTAGGGTTAGGGTTGTGCCAGGATGTGGACATGAAGCTAGGGTTAGGGTTAGAGTAGAACCAGGATGTAGACATTGAGCTAGGGTTAGGGTTGAACCATGATGTGGACATGAAGCTAGGGGTAGGGTTGAACCAGGATGTGGACATGAAGCTAGGGGTAGGGTTGTACCAGGATGTGGACATGAAGCTAGGGTTAGGGTTGAACTGGGATGTGGACATGAAGCTAGGGTTAGGGTTGAACCGGGATGTGGACATGAAGCTAGGGTTAGGGTTGAACTGGGATGTGGACATGAAGCTAGGGTTAGGGTTGAACTGGGATTTGGACATGAAGTTAGGGTTAGGGTTAGAGTTGAACCAGGTTGTAGACATGAAGCTAGGGTTAGGGTTGAACCATGATGTGGACATGAAGCTAGAGTTAGAGTTGAACTGGGGTGTGGACATGAAGCTAGGGTTAGCGTTGAACCGGGATGTGGACATGCAGCTAGGGTTAGGGTTGAACCAGGATATGGACATGAAGCTAGGGTTAGGGTTGAACTGGGATGTAGACATGAAGCTAAGGTTAGGGTTAGAGTAGAACCAGGATGTAGACATGGAGCTATGGATAGGGTTGAACCATTATGTGGACATGAAGCTAGGGGTAGGGTTGAACCAGGATGTGGACATGAAGCTAGGGTTAGAGTAGAACCAGGATGTAGACATGGAGCTATGGATAGGGTTGAACCATTATGTGGACATGAAGCTATGGATAGGGTTGAACCATTATGTGGACATGAAGCTAGGGGTAGGGTTGAACCAGGATGTGGACATGAAGCTAGAGTTAGGGTTGAACTGGAATGTGGACATGAAGCTAGGGTTAGGGTTGAACCAGGATGTGGACATGAAGCTAGGGGTAGTGTTGAACCGGGATGTGGACATGAAGCAAGGGTTAGGGTTGAACTAGGATGTGGACATGAACCTAGGGTTAGGGTTGAACTGGGATGTGGACATGAAGCTAGGGTTAGCGTTGAACCGGGATGTGGACATGAAGCTAGGGTTAGGGTTGAACTGGGATGTGGACATGAAGCTAGGGTTAGGGTTGAACCGGGATGTGGACATGAAGCTAGGGATAGGGTTGAACTGGAATGTGGACATGAAGCTAGGGTTAGGGTTGAACTGGGATGTGGACATGAAGCAAGGGTTAGGGTTGAACTGGGATGTGGACATGAAGCTAGGGTTAGGGTTGAACTAGGATGTGGACATGAAGCTAGGGTTAGGGTTTAACCGGGATGTGGACATGAAGCAAGGGTTAGGGTTGAACTGGGATGTGGACATGAACCTAGGGTTAGGGTTGAACTGGGGTGTGGACATGAAGCTAGGGATAGGGTTGAACTAGGATGTGGACATGAACCTAGGGTTAGGGTTTAACCGGGATGTGGACATGAAGCTAGGGATAGGGTTGAACTAGGATGTGGACATGAAGCTAGGGTTAGGGTTTAACCGGGATGTGGACATGAAGCAAGGGTTAGGGTTGAACTGGGATGTTGACATGAAGCTAGGGTTAGGGTTGAACCGGGATGTGGACATGAAGCTAGTGTTAGGGTTGAACTAGGATGTGGACATGAAGCTAGGGTTAGGGTTGAACTGGGACGTGGACATGAAGCTAGGGTTAGGGTTGAACTGGGATTTGGACATGAAGCTAGGGTTAGGGTTGTACCAGGATGTGGACATGAAGCTAGGGTTAGGGTTGAACCGGGATGTAGACATGAAGCTAGGGTTGGGGTTGTCCCAGGATGTGGACATGAAGCTAGGGTAAGGGTTGAACCGGGATGTGGACATGAAGCAAGGGTTAGGGTTGAACTGGGATGTGGACATGAAGCTAGGGTTAGGGTTGAACCGGGATGTGGACATGAAGCTAGGGTTAGGGTTGAACTGGGATGTGGACATGAAGCTAGGGTTAGGGTTGAACAAGGATGTGGACATGAAGCTAGGGTTAGAGTTGAACCAGGATGTGGACATGAAGCTAGGGTTAGAGTTGAACCAGGATGTGGACATGAAGCTAGGGGTAGGGCTGAACCAGGATGTGGACATGAAGCGAGGGTAGGGTTGAACCAGGATGTGGACATGAAGCTAGGGTTAGGGTTGAACCAGGATGTGGACATGAAGCTAGGGTTAGGGTTGAACTGGGATGTAGACATGAAGCTAGGGTTAGGGTTGTAGCAGGATGTGGACATGAAGCTAGCGGTAGGGTTGAACCAGGATGTGGACATGAAGCTAGGGTTAGGGTTGAACCAGGATATGGACATGTCGTTAGGGTTAGTGTTGAACCAGGATGTGGACATGAAGCTAGGGGTAGGGTTGAACCATGATGTGGACATGAAGCTAGGGGTAGGGTTGTACCAGGATGTGGACATGAAGCTAGGGTTAGGGTTGAACCAGAATGTGTACATGAAGCTAGGGTTAGGGTTGAACCAGGATGTGGACATGAAGCTGGGGTTAGGGTTGAACCAGGATGTGGACATGAAGCTCGGGTTAGAGTTGAACTGGGATGAGACATGAAGCTAGGGTTAGGGTTGAACCATGATGTGGACATGAAGCTGGGGTTAGGTTTGAACTAGGATGTGGACATGAAGCAAGGGTTAGCATTGAACCAGGATGTGGACATGAAGCTAGGGTTAGGGTTGAACTGGGATGTGGACATGAGGCTAGGGGTAGGGCTGAACCAGGATGTGGACATGAAGCTAGAGGTAGGGTTGAACCAGGATGTGGACATGAAGCGCGGTTTAGGGTTGAACCAGGATGTGGACATGAAGCTAGGGTTAGGGTTGAACTGGGATGTAGACATGAAGCTAAGGTTAGGGTTAGAGTAAAAGCAGGATGTAGACATGGAGCTATGGTTAGAGTTGAACCATGATGTGGACATGAAGCTCAGGTTACGGTTGATCCAGGATGTGGACATGAAGCAAGAGTTAGGGTTGAACTGGGATGTGGATATGAAGCTAGGGTTAGGGTTGAACCAGGATGTGGACATGAAGCAAGAGTTAGGGTTGAATTGGGATGTGGATATGAAGCTAGGGTTAGGGTTGAACCAGGATGTGGACATGAAGCTAGGGTTAGGTTTGAACTGGGATGTGGACTTGAAGCTAGGGGTAGGGTTGAACCAGGATGTGGACATGAAGCTAGGGTTAGCGTTGAACCGGGATGTGGACATGAAGCTAGGGTTAGGGTTGAACCATGATGTGGACATGAAGCTAGGGGTAGGGTTGAACCAGGATGTGGACATGAAGATAGGGGTAGGGTTGTACCAGGATGTGGACATGAAGCTAGGGTTAGGGTTGAACTGGGATGTGGACATGAAGCTAGGGTTAGGGTTGTATCAGGATGTGGACATGAAGCTAGGCGTAGGGTTGAACCAGGATGTGGACATGAAGCTGGGTTAGGGTTGAACCAGGATGTGGACATGAAGCTAGGAGTAGGGTTGAACTGGGATGTGGACATGAAGCTAGGGTTAGGGTTGAACCAGGATGTGGACATGAAGCTAGGGTTAGGGTTGAACCAGGATGTGGACTTGAAGCTAGGGTTAGAGTTGAACCAGGATGTGGACATGAAGCTAGGGTTAGGGTTGAACCGGGATGTAGACATGAAGCTAGGGTTAGGGTTGTACCAGGATGTGGACATGAAGCTAGGGTTAGGGTTGAACCAGGATGTGGACATGAAGCTAGGGTTAGGGTTGAACCAGGATGTGGACATGAAGCTAGGGTTAGAGTTGAACCAGGATGTGGACATGAAGCTAGGGTTAGGGTTGAACCGGGATGTGGACATGAAGCTAGGGTTAGGGTTGTACCAGGATGTGGACATGAAGCTAGGGGTAGGGTTGAACCAGGATGTGGACATGAAGCTAGGGTTAGGGTTGAACCTGGATGTAGACATGAAGCTAGGGTTGGGGTTGTCCCAGGATGTGGACATGAAGCTAGGGTAAGGGTTGAACCGGGATGTGGACATGAAGCAAGAGTTAGGGTTGAATTGGGATGTGGATATGAAGCTAGGGTTAGGGTTGAACCAGGATGTGGACATGAAGCTAGGGTTAGGTTTGAACTGGGATGTGGACTTGAAGCTAGGGGTAGGGTTGAACCAGGATGTGGACATGAAGCTAGGGTTAGGGTTGTGCCAGGATGTGGACATGAAGCTAGGGTTAGGGTTAGAGTAGAACCAGGATGTAGACATTGAGCTAGGGTTAGGGTTGAACCATGATGTGGACATGAAGCTAGGGGTAGGGTTGAACCAGGATGTGGACATGAAGCTAGGGGTAGGGTTGTACCAGGATGTGGACATGAAGCTAGGGTTAGGGTTGAACTGGGATGTGGACATGAAGCTAGGGTTAGGGTTGAACCGGGATGTGGACATGAAGCTAGGGTTAGGGTTGAACTGGGATGTGGACATGAAGCTAGGGTTAGGGTTGAACTGGGATTTGGACATGAAGTTAGGGTTAGGGTTAGAGTTGAACCAGGTTGTAGACATGAAGCTAGGGTTAGGGTTGAACCATGATGTGGACATGAAGCTAGAGTTAGAGTTGAACTGGGGTGTGGACATGAAGCTAGGGTTAGCGTTGAACCGGGATGTGGACATGCAGCTAGGGTTAGGGTTGAACCAGGATATGGACATGAAGCTAGGGTTAGGGTTGAACTGGGATGTAGACATGAAGCTAAGGTTAGGGTTAGAGTAGAACCAGGATGTAGACATGGAGCTATGGATAGGGTTGAACCATTATGTGGACATGAAGCTAGGGGTAGGGTTGAACCAGGATGTGGACATGAAGCTAGGGTTAGAGTAGAACCAGGATGTAGACATGGAGCTATGGATAGGGTTGAACCATTATGTGGACATGAAGCTATGGATAGGGTTGAACCATTATGTGGACATGAAGCTAGGGTAGGGTTGAACCAGGATGTGGACATGAAGCTAGAGTTAGGGTTGAACTGGAATGTGGACATGAAGCTAGGGTTAGGGTTGAACCAGGATGTGGACATGAAGCTAGGGGTAGTGTTGAACCGGGATGTGGACATGAAGCAAGGGTTAGGGTTGAACTAGGATGTGGACATGAACCTAGGGTTAGGGTTGAACTGGGATGTGGACATGAAGCTAGGGTTAGCGTTGAACCGGGATGTGGACATGAAGCTAGGGTTAGGGTTGAACTGGGATGTGGACATGAAGCTAGGGTTAGGGTTGAACCGGGATGTGGACATGAAGCTAGGGATAGGGTTGAACTGGAATGTGGACATGAAGCTAGGGTTAGGGTTGAACTGGGATGTGGACATGAAGCAAGGGTTAGGGTTGAACTGGGATGTGGACATGAAGCTAGGGTTAGGGTTGAACTAGGATGTGGACATGAAGCTAGGGTTAGGGTTTAACCGGGATGTGGACATGAAGCAAGGGTTAGGGTTGAACTGGGATGTGGACATGAACCTAGGGTTAGGGTTGAACTGGGGTGTGGACATGAAGCTAGGGATAGGGTTGAACTAGGATGTGGACATGAACCTAGGGTTAGGGTTTAACCGGGATGTGGACATGAAGCTAGGGATAGGGTTGAACTAGGATGTGGACATGAAGCTAGGGTTAGGGTTTAACCGGGATGTGGACATGAAGCAAGGGTTAGGGTTGAACTGGGATGTTGACATGAAGCTAGGGTTAGGGTTGAACCGGGATGTGGACATGAAGCTAGTGTTAGGGTTGAACTAGGATGTGGACATGAAGCTAGGGTTAGGGTTGAACTGGGATGTGGACATGAAGCTAGGGTTAGGGTTGAACTGGGATTTGGACATGAAGCTAGGGTTAGGGTTGTACCAGGATGTGGACATGAAGCTAGGGTTAGGGTTGAACCGGGATGTAGACATGAAGCTAGGGTTGGGGTTGTCCCAGGATGTGGACATGAAGCTAGGGTAAGGGTTGAACCGGGATGTGGACATGAAGCAAGGGTTAGGGTTGAACTGGGATGTGGACATGAAGCTAGGGTTAGGGTTGAACCGGGATGTGGACATGAAGCTAGGGTTAGGGTTGAACTGGGATGTGGACATGAAGCTAGGGTTAGGGTTGAACAAGGATGTGGACATGAAGCTAGGGTTAGAGTTGAACCAGGATGTGGACATGAAGCTAGGGTTAGAGTTGAACCAGGATGTGGACATGAAGCTAGGGGTAGGGCTGAACCAGGATGTGGACATGAAGCGAGGGGTAGGGTTGAACCAGGATGTGGACATGAAGCTAGGGTTAGGGTTGAACCAGGATGTGGACATGAAGCTAGGGTTAGGGTTGAACTGGGATGTAGACATGAAGCTAGGGTTAGGGTTGTAGCAGGATGTGGACATGAAGCTAGCGGTAGGGTTGAACCAGGATGTGGACATGAAGCTAGGGTTAGGGTTGAACCAGGATATGGACATGTCGTTAGGGTTAGTGTTGAACCAGGATGTGGACATGAAGCTAGGGGTAGGGTTGAACCATGATGTGGACATGAAGCTAGGGGTAGGGTTGTACCAGGATGTGGACATGAAGCTAGGGTTAGGGTTGAACCAGAATGTGTACATGAAGCTAGGGTTAGGGTTGAACCAGGATGTGGACATGAAGCTGGGGTTAGGGTTGAACCAGGATGTGGACATGAAGCTCGGGTTAGAGTTGAACTGGGATGAGACATGAAGCTAGGGTTTGGGTTGAACCATGATGTGGACATGAAGCTGGGGTTAGGTTTGAACTAGGATGTGGACATGAAGCAAGGGTTAGCATTGAACCAGGATGTGGACATGAAGCTAGGGTTAGGGTTGAACTGGGATGTGGACATGAGGCTAGGGGTAGGGCTGAACCAGGATGTGGACATGAAGCTAGAGGTAGGGTTGAACCAGGATGTGGACATGAAGCGCGGTTTAGGGTTGAACCAGGATGTGGACATGAAGCTAGGGTTAGGGTTGAACTGGGATGTAGACATGAAGCTAAGGTTAGGGTTAGAGTAAAAGCAGGATGTAGACATGGAGCTATGGTTAGAGTTGAACCATGATGTGGACATGAAGCTCAGGTTACGGTTGATCCAGGATGTGGACATGAAGCAAGAGTTAGGGTTGAACTGGGATGTGGATATGAAGCTAGGGTTAGGGTTGAACCAGGATGTGGACATGAAGCAAGAGTTAGGGTTGAATTGGGATGTGGATATGAAGCTAGGGTTAGGGTTGAACCAGGATGTGGACATGAAGCTAGGGTTAGGTTTGAACTGGGATGTGGACATGAAGCTAGGGGTAGGGTTGAACCAGGATGTGGACATGAAGCTAGGGTTAGCGTTGAACCGGGATGTGGACATGAAGCTAGGGTTAGGGTTGAACCATGATGTGGACATGAAGCTAGGGGTAGGGTTGAACCAGGATGTGGACATGAAGATAGGGGTAGGGTTGTACCAGGATGTGGACATGAAGCTAGGGTTAGGGTTGAACCAGGATGTGGACATGAAGCTAGGGTTAGGGTTGAACCAGGATGTGGACATGAAGCTAGGGGTAGGGTTGAACCATGATGTGGACATGAAGCTAGGGGTAGGGTTGTACCAGGATGTGGACATGAAGCTAGGGTTAGGGTTGAACCAGGATGTGAACATGAAGCTAGGCTTAGGGTTGAACCAGGATGTGGACATGAAGCTAGGGTTAGGGTTGAACCAGGATGTGGACATGAAGCTAGGGGTAGGGTTGTACCAGGATGTGGACATGAAGCTAGGGTTAGGGTTGAACCAGGATGTGTACATGAAGCTAGGGTTAGGGTTGAACCAGGATGTGGACATGAAGCTAGGTTTAGGGTTGAACCAGGATGTGGACATGAAGCTAGGGTTAGGGTTGAATTTGGATGTAGACGTGAAGCTAGGGTTTGGGTTGTACCAGGATGTGGACATGAAGCTGGGGTAGGGTTGAACCAGGATGTGGAAATTAAGCTAGGGTTAGGGTTGAACCGGGATGTGGACATGAAGCTAGGGTTAGGGCTGAACTGGGATGTGGACATGAAGCTTGGGTTAGGGTTGAACCAGGATGTGGACATGAAGCTAGGGTTAGGGTTGAACTGGGATGTAGACATGAAGCTAGGGGTAGGATTGTACAAGGATGTGAACATGAAGCTACGGTTAGGGTTGAACCAGGATGTGGACATGAAGCTAGGGTTAGGGTTGAACTGGGATGTGGACATGAAGCTAGGGTTAGGGTTGAACCGGGATGTGGACATGAAGCTAGGGTTAGGGCTGAACTGGGATGTAGACATGAAGCTAGGGTTAGGGTTGTACCAGGATGTGGACATGAAGCTAGCGGTAGGGTTGAACCAGGACGTGGACATGAAGCTAGGGATAGGGTTGAACCAGGATATGGACATGTCGTTAGGGTTAGTGTTGAACCAGGATGTGGACATGAAGCTAGGGGTAGGGTTGAACCAGGATGTGGACATGAAGCTAGGGTTAGGGTTGAACCAGGATGTGGACATGAAGCTAGGGTTAGGGTTGAACTAGGATGTAGACGTGAAGCTAGGGTTTTGTTTGTACCAGGATGTGGACATGAAGCTAGGGGTAGGGTTGAACCAGGATGTGGACATGATGCTAGGGTTAGGGCTGAACTGGGATGTGGACATGAAGCTTGGGTTAGGGTTGAACCAGGATGTGGACATGAAGCTAGGGTTATGGTTGAACTGGGATGTAGACATGAAGCTAGAGTTTGGGTTGTACCAGGATGTGGACATGAAGCTAGGGGTAGGGTTGAACCAGGATTTGGAAATTAAGCTAGGGTTAGGTTTGAACCGGGATGTGGACATGAAGCTCGTGTTAGCGTTGAACCATTATGTGGACATGAAGCTAGGGTTAGGGTTGAACTGGGATGTGGACATGAAGTTAGGGTTAGGGTTGAACTGGGATTTGGACATGAAGCTAGGGTGAGGGTTAGAGTAGAACCAGGATGTAGACATGAAGCTAGGGTTATGGTTGAACCATGATGTGGACATGAAGCTTTGGTTAGCATTGAACCGGGATGTGGACATGCAGCTAGGGTTAGGGTTGAACCAGGATGTAGACATGGATTTGTGGTTAGGGTTGAACCATGATGTGGACATGAAGCTAGGGGTAGGGTTGAACCAGGATGTGGACATGAAGCTAGAGGTAGGGTTGAACCAGGATGTGGACATGAAGCTCTAGTTAGGGTTGAACTGGGATGTGGACATGAAGCTAGGGTTAGGGTTGAACCAGGATGTGGACATGAAGCTAGGGTTAGGGTTGAACTGGGTTTTGGACATGAAGCTTGAGTTAGCGTTGAACCGGGATGTGGACATGCAGCTAGGGTTAGGGTTGAACTGGGATGTGGACATGAAGCTAGGGTTAGGGTTGTACCAGGATGTGGACATGAAGCTAGGGTTAGGGTTGAACCAGGATGTGGACATGAAGCTAGGGTTAGGGTTGAACTGGGATGTGGACATGAAGCTAGGGTTAGGTTTGAACCAGGATGTGGACATGAAGCTAGGGTTAGATTTGAACCAGGATGTGGGTGAGGGTTAGGGTTAGGGTTAGGGTTAGGGTTAGGGTTAGGGTTAGGGTTAGGGTTGAACCGGGATGTGGACATGAAGCTAGGGTTAGGGTTGAACTGGGATGTGGACATGAAGCTAGGGTTAGGGTTGAACTGGGATGTGGACATGAAGCTAGGGTTAGGGTTGAACTGGGATTTGGACATGAAGTTAGGGTTAGGGTTAGAGTTGAACCAGGTTGTAGACATGAAGCTAGGGTTAGGGTTGAACCATGATGTGGACATGAAGCTAGAGTTAGGGTTGAACTGGGGTGTGGACATGAAGCTAGGGTTAGCGTTGAACCGGGATGTGGACATGCAGCTAGGGTTAGGGTTGAACCAGGATGTGGACATGAAGCTAGGGTTAGGGTTGAACTGGGATGTAGACATGAAGCTAAGGTTAGGGTTAGAGTAGAACCAGGATGTAGACATGGAGCTATGGATAGGGTTGAACCATTATGTGGACATGAAGCTAGGGGTAGGGTTGAACCAGGATGTGGACATGAAGCTAGAGTTAGGGTTGAACTGGAATGTGGACATGAAGCTAGGGTTAGGGTTGAACCAGGATGTGGACATGAAGCTAGGGGTAGTGTTGAACCGGGATGTGGACATGAAGCAAGGGTTAGGGTTGAACTAGGATGTGGACATGAACCTAGGGTTAGGGTTGAACTGGGATGTGGACATGAAGCTAGGGTTAGCGTTGAACCGGGATGTTGACATGAAGCTAGGGTTAGGGTTGAACTGGGATGTGGACATGAAGCTAGGGTTAGGGTTGAACCGGGATGTGGACATGAAGCTAGGGATAGGGTTGAACTGGGATGTGGACATGAAGCTAGGGTTAGGGTTTAACCGGGATGTGACATGCAGCTAGGGTTAGGGTTGAACCAGGATGTGGACATGAAGCTAGGGTTAGGGTTGAACAGGAATGTAGACATGAAGCTAAGGTTATGGTTAGAGTAGAACCAGGATGTAGACATGGAGCTATGGTTAGGGTTTAACCATGATGTGGACATGAAGCTAGGGGTAGGGTTGAACTGGGTTTTGGACATGAAGCTAGGGTTAGCGTTGTACCGGGATGTGGACATGCAGCTAGGGTTAGGGTTGAACTGGGATGTGGACATGAAGCTAGGGTTAGGGTTGTATCAGGATGTGGACATGAAGCTAGGCGTAGGGTTGAACCAGGATGTGGACATGAAGCTGGGTTAGGGTTGAACCAGGATGTGGACATGAAGCTAGGAGTAGGGTTGAACTGGGATGTGGACATGAAGCTAGGGTTAGGGTTGAACCAGGATGTGGACATGAAGCTAGGGTTAGGGTTGAACCAGGATGTGGACATGAAGCTAGGGTTAGAGTTGAACCAGGATGTGGACATGAAGCTAGGGTTAGGGTTGAACTGGGATGTAGACATGAAGCTAGGGTTAGGGTTGTACCAGGATGTGGACATGAAGCTAGGGTTAGGGTTGAACCAGGATGTGGACATGAAGCTAGGGTTAGGGTTGAACCAGGATGTGGACATGAAGCTAGGGTTAGAGTTGAACCAGGATGTGGACATGAAGCTAGGGTTAGGGTTGAACTGGGATGTAGACATGAAGCTAGGGTTAGGGTTGTACCAGGATGTGGACATGAAGCTAGGGGTAGGGTTGAACCAGGATGTGGACATGAAGCTAGGGTTAGGGTTGAACCGGGATGTGGACATGAAGCTAGGGTTGGGGTTGTCCCAGGATGTGGACATGAAGCTAGGGTAAGGGTTGAACCGGGATGTGGACATGAAGCAAGAGTTAGGGTTGAATTGGGATGTGGATATGAAGCTAGGGTTAGGGTTGAACCAGGATGTGGACATGAAGCTAGGGTTAGGTTTGAACTGGGATGTGGACTTGAAGCTAGGGGTAGGGTTGAACCAGGATGTGGACATGAAGCTAGGGTTAGGGTTGTGCCAGGATGTGGACATGAAGCTAGGGTTAGGGTTAGAGTAGAACCAGGATGTAGACATTGAGCTAGGGTTAGGGTTGAACCATGATGTGGACATGAAGCTAGGGGTAGGGTTGAACCAGGATGTGGACATGAAGCTAGGGGTAGGGTTGTACCAGGATGTGGACATGAAGCTAGGGTTAGGGTTGAACTGGGATGTGGACATGAAGCTAGGGTTAGGGTTGAACCGGGATGTGGACATGAAGCTAGGGTTAGGGTTGAACTGGGATGTGGACATGAAGCTAGGGTTAGGGTTGAACTGGGATTTGGACATGAAGTTAGGGTTAGGGTTAGAGTTGAACCAGGTTGTAGACATGAAGCTAGGGTTAGGGTTGAACCATGATGTGGACATGAAGCTAGAGTTAGAGTTGAACTGGGGTGTGGACATGAAGCTAGGGTTAGCGTTGAACCGGGATGTGGACATGCAGCTAGGGTTAGGGTTGAACCAGGATGTGGACATGAAGCTAGGGTTAGGGTTGAACTGGGATGTAGACATGAAGCTAAGGTTAGGGATAGAGTAGAACCAGGATGTAGACATGGAGCTATGGATAGGGTTGAACCATTATGTGGACATGAAGCTAGGGGTAGGGTTGAACCAGGATGTGGACATGAAGCTAGAGTTAGGGTTGAACTGGAATGTGGACATGAAGTTAGGGTTAGGGTTGAACCAGGATGTGGACATGAAGCTAGGGGTAGTGTTGAACCGGGATGTGGACATGAAGCAAGGGTTAGGGTTGTATCAGGATGTGGACATGAAGCTAGGCGTAGGGTTGAACCAGGATGTGAACATGAAGCTGGGTTAGGGTTGAACCAGGATGTGGACATGAAGCTAGGAGTAGGGTTGAACTAGGATGTGGACATGAACCTAGGGTTAGGGTTTAACCGGGATGTGGACATGAAGCTAGGGATAGGGTTGAACTAGGATGTGGACATGAAGCTAGGGTTAGGGTTTAACCGGGATGTGGACATGAAGCAAGGGTTAGGGTTGAACTGGGATGTGGACATGAAGCTAGGGTTAGGGTTGAACCGGGATGTGGACATGAAGCTAGTGTTAGGGTTGAACTAGGATGTGGACATGAAGCTAGGGTTAGGGTTGAACTGGGATGTGGACATGAAGCTAGGGTTAGGGTTGAACTGGGATTTGGACATGAAGCTAGGGTTAGGGTTGTACCAGGATGTGGACATGAAGCTAGGGTTAGGGTTGAACCGGGATGTAGACATGAAGCTAGGGTTGGGGTTGTCCCAGGATGTGGACATGAAGCTAGGGTAAGGGTTGAACCGGGATGTGGACATGAAGCAAGGGTTAGGGTTGAACTGGGATGTGGACATGAAGCTAGGGTTAGGGTTGAACCGGGATGTGGACATGAAGCTAGGGTTAGGGTTGAACTGGGATGTGGACATGAAGCTAGGGATAGGGTTGAACTGAAATGTGGACATGAAGCTAGGGTTAGGGTTGAACTGGGATGTGGACATGAAGCTAGGGTTAGAGTTGAACCAGGATGTGGACATGAAGCTAGGGTTAGGGTTGAACTGGGATGTAGACATGAAGCTAGGGTTAGGGTTGTACCAGGATGTGGACATGAAGCTAGGGGTATGGTTGAACCAGGATGTGGACATGAAGCTAGGGTTAGGGTTGAACCGGGATGTAGACATGAAGCTAGGGGTAGGGTTGAACTGGGATGTGGACATGAAGCTAGGGTTAGGGTTTAACCGGGATGTGGACATGAAGCTCGTGTTAGGGTTGAACCATGATGTGGACATGAAGCTAGGGTTAGGGTTGAACTGGGATGTGGACATGAAGCTAGGGTTAGGGTTAGAGTAGAACCAGGATGTAGACATGAAGCTATGGTTATGGTTGAACAATGATGTGGACATGAAGCTTTGGTTAGCATTGAACCGGGATGTGGACATGCAGCTAGGGTTAGGGTTGAACCAGGATGTGGACATGAAGCTGGGGTTAGGGTTGAACCAGAATGTGGACATGAAGCTCGGGTTAGAGTTGAACTGGGATGTAGACATGAAGCTAGGGTTAGGATTGAACCATGATGTGGACATGAAGCTAGGGTTAGGTTTGAACCAGGATGTGGACATGACACAAGGGTTAGGGTTGAACCAGGATGTGGACATGAAGCTAGGGTTAGGGTTGAACTGGGATGTGGACATGAAGCTAGGGGTAGGGCTGAACCAGGATGTGGACATGAAGCGAGGGGTAGGGTTGAACCAGGATGTGGACATGAAGCTAGGGTTAGGGTTGAACCAGGATGTGGACATGAAGCTAGGGTTAGGGTTGAACTGGGATGTAGACATGAAGCTAGAGTTAGGGTTGTAGCAGGATGTGGACATGAAGCTAGCGGTAGGGTTGAACCAGGATGTGGACATGAAGCTAGGGTTAGGGTTGAACCAGGATATGGACATGTCGTTAGGGTTAGTGTTGAACCAGGATGTGGACATGAAGCTGGGGTTAGGTTTGAACTAGGATGTGGACATGAAGCAAGGGTTAGCATTGAACCAGGATGTGGACATGAAGCTAGGGTTAGGGTTGAACTGGGATGTGGACATGAGGCTAGGGGTAGGGCTGAACCAGGATGTGGACATGAAGCTAGAGGTAGGGTTGAACCAGGATGTGGACATGAAGCGCGGTTTAGGGTTGAACCAGGATGTGGACATGAAGCTAGGGTTAGGGTTGAACTGGGATGTAGACATGAAGCTAAGGTTAGGGTTAGAGTAAAAGCAGGATGTAGACATGGAGCTATGGTTAGAGTTGAACCATGATGTGGACATGAAGCTCGGGTTACGGTTGATCCAGGATGTGGACATGAAGCAAGAGTTAGGGTTGAACTGGGATGTGGACATGAAGCAAGAGTTAGGGTTGAATTGGGATGTGGATATGAAGCTAGGGTTAGGGTTGAACCAGGATGTGGACATGAAGCTAGGGTTAGGTTTGAACTGGGATGTGGACTTGAAGCTAGGGTAGGGTTGAACCAGGATGTGGACATGAAGCTAGGGTTACGGTTGTGCCAGGATGTGGACATGAAGCTAGGGTTAGGGTTAGAGTAGAACCAGGATGTAGACATTGAGCTAGGGTTAGGGTTGAACCATGATGTGGACATGAAGCTAGGGGTAGGGTTGAACCAGGATGTGGACATGAAGATAGGGGTAGGGTTGTACCAGGATGTGGACATGAAGCTAGGGTTAGGGTTGAACCAGGATGTGGACATGAAGCTAGGGTTAGGGTTGAACTGGGATGTGGACATGAAGCTAGGGTGAGGGTTGAACCGGGATGTGGACATGAAGCTAGGGTTAGGGCTGAACTGGGATGTAGACATGAAGCTAGGGTTAGGGTTGTACCAGGATGTGGACATGAAGCTAGCGGTAGGGTTGAACAAGGACGTGGACATGAAGCTAGGGTTAGGGTTGAACCAGGATATGGACATGTCATTAGGGGTAGGGTTGTACCAGGATGTGGACATGAAGCTAGGGTTAGGGTTGAACCAGGATGTGTACATGAAGCTAGGGTTAGGGTTGAACCAGGATGTGGACATGAAGCTAGGGTTAGGGTTGAACCAGGATGTGGACATGAAGCTAGGGGTAGGGTTGTACCAGGATGTGGACATGAAGCTAGGGTTAGGGTTGAACCAGGATGTGTACATGAAGCTAGGGTTAGGGTTGAACCAGGATGTGGACATGAAGCTAGGTTTAGGGTTGAACCAGGATGTGGACATGAAGCTAGGGTTAGGGTTGTACCAGGATGTGGACATGAAGCTAGGGTTAGGGTTTAACCAGGATATGGACATGTCGTTAGGGTTAGTGTTGAACCAGGATGTGGACATGAAGCTAGGGGTAGGGTTGAACCATGATGTGGACATGAAGCTAGGGGTAGGGTTGTACCAGGATGTGGACATGAAGCTAGGGTTAGGGTTGAACCAGAATGTGTACATGAAGCTAGGGTTAGGGTTGAACCAGGATGTGGACATGAAGCTGGGGTTAGGGTTGAACCAGGATGTGGACATGAAGCTCGGGTTAGAGTTGAACTGGGATGTAGACATGAAGCTAGGGTTAGGGTTGAACCATGATGTGGACATGAAGCTGGGGTTAGGTTTGAACTAGGATGTGGACATGAAGCAAGGGTTAGCATTGAACCAGGATGTGGACATGAAGCTAGGGTTAGGGTTGAACTGGGATGTGGACATGAGGCTAGGGGTAGGGCTGAACCAGGATGTGGACATGAAGCTAGAGGTAGGGTTGAACCAGGATGTGGACATGAAGCGCGGTTTAGGGTTGAACCAGGATGTGGACATGAAGCTAGGGTTAGGGTTGAACTGGGATGTAGACATGAAGCTAAGGTTAGGGTTAGAGTAAAAGCAGGATGTAGACATGGAGCTATGGTTAGAGTTGAACCATGATGTGGACATGAAGCTCGGGTTACGGTTGATCCAGGATGTGGACATGAAGCAAGAGTTAGGGTTGAACTGGGATGTGGATATGAAGCTAGGGTTAGGGTTGAACCAGGATGTGGACATGAAGCAAGAGTTAGGGTTGAATTGGGATGTCGATATGAAGCTAGGGTTAGGGTTGAACCAGGATGTGGACATGAAGCTAGGGTTAGGTTTGAACTGGGATGTGGACTTGAAGCTAGGGGTAGGGTTGAACCAGGATGTGGACATGAAGCTAGGGTTAGGGTTGTGCCAGGATGTGGACATGAAGCTAGGGTTAGGGTTAGAGTAGAACCAGGATGTAGACATTGAGCTAGGGTTAGGGTTGAACCATGATGTGGACATGAAGCTAGGGGTAGGGTTGAACCAGGATGTGGACATGAAGCTAGCGGTAGGGTTGAACAAGGACGTGGACATGAAGCTAGGGTTAGGGTTGAACCAGGATATGGACATGTCATTAGGGGTAGGGTTGTACCAGGATGTGGACATGAAGCTAGGGTTAGGGTTGAACCAGGATGTGTACATGAAGCTAGGGTTAGGGTTGAACCAGGATGTGGACATGAAGCTAGGGTTAGGGTTGAACCAGGATGTGGACATGAAGCTAGGGGTAGGGTTGTACCAGGATGTGGACATGAAGCTAGGGTTAGGGTTGAACCAGGATGTGTACATGAAGCTAGGGTTAGGGTTGAACCAGGATGTGGACATGAAGCTAGGTTTAGGGTTGAACCAGGATGTGGACATGAAGCTAGGGTTAGGGTTGTACCAGGATGTGGACATGAAGCTAGGGTTAGGGTTTAACCAGGATATGGACATGTCGTTAGGGTTAGTGTTGAACCAGGATGTGGACATGAAGCTAGGGGTAGGGTTGAACCATGATGTGGACATGAAGCTAGGGGTAGGGTTGTACCAGGATGTGGACATGAAGCTAGGGTTAGGGTTGAACCAGAATGTGTACATGAAGCTAGGGTTAGGGTTGAACCAGGATGTGGACATGAAGCTGGGGTTAGGGTTGAACCAGGATGTGGACATGAAGCTCGGGTTAGAGTTGAACTGGGATGTAGACATGAAGCTAGGGTTAGGGTTGAACCATGATGTGGACATGAAGCTGGGGTTAGGTTTGAACTAGGATGTGGACATGAAGCAAGGGTTAGCATTGAACCAGGATGTGGACATGAAGCTAGGGTTAGGGTTGAACTGGGATGTGGACATGAGGCTAGGGGTAGGGCTGAACCAGGATGTGGACATGAAGCTAGAGGTAGGGTTGAACCAGGATGTGGACATGAAAACGGTTTAGGGTTGAACCAGGATGTGGACATGAAGCTAGGGTTAGGGTTGAACTGGGATGTAGACATGAAGCTAAGGTTAGGGTTAGAGTAAAAGCAGGATGTAGACATGGAGCTATGGTTAGAGTTGAACCATGATGTGGACATGAAGCTCGGGTTACGGTTGATCCAGGATGTGGACATGAAGCAAGAGTTAGGGTTGAACTGGGATGTGGATATGAAGCTAGGGTTAGGGTTGAACCAGGATGTGGACATGAAGCAAGAGTTAGGGTTGAATTGGGATGTGGATATGAAGCTAGGGTTAGGGTTGAACCAGGATGTGGACATGAAGCTAGGGTTAGGTTTGAACTGGGATGTGGACTTGAAGCTAGGGGTAGGGTTGAACCAGGATGTGGACATGAAGCTAGGGTTAGGGTTGTGCCAGGATGTGGACATGAAGCTAGGGTTAGGGTTAGAGTAGAACCAGGATGTAGACATTGAGCTAGGGTTAGGGTTGAACCATGATGTGGACATGAAGCTAGGGGTAGGGTTGAACCAGGATGTGGACATGAAGATAGGGGTAGGGTTGTACCAGGATGTGGACATGAAGCTAGGGTTAGGGTTGAACCAGGATGTGGACATGAAGCTAGGGTTAGAGTTGAACTGGGATGTAGACATGAAGCTAGGGTTAGGATTGAACCATGATGTGGACATGAAGCTGGGGTTAGGTTTGAACTAGGATGTGGACATGAAGCAAGGGTTAGCATTGAACCAGGATGTGGACATGAAGCTAGGGTTAGGGTTGAACTGGGATGTGGACATGAGGCTAGGGGTAGGGCTGAACCAGGATGTGGACATGAAGCTAGAGGTAGGGTTGAACCAGGATGTGGACATGAAGCGCGGTTTAGGGTTGAACCAGGATGTGGACATGAAGCTAGGGTTAGGGTTGAACTGGGATGTAGACATGAAGCTAAGGTTAGGGTTAGAGTAAAAGCAGGATGTAGACATGGAGCTATGGTTAGAGTTGAACCATGATGTGGACATGAAGCTCGGGTTACGGTTGATCCAGGATGTGGACATGAAGCAAGAGTTAGGGTTGAACTGGGATGTGGATATGAAGCTAGGGTTAGGGTTGAACCAGGATGTGGACATGAAGCAAGAGTTAGGGTTGAATTGGGATGTGGATATGAAGCTAGGGTTAGGGTTGAACCAGGATGTGGACATGAAGCTAGGGTTAGGTTTGAACTGGGATGTGGACTTGAAGCTAGGGGTAGGGTTGAACCAGGATGTGGACATGAAGCTAGGGTTAGGGTTGTGCCAGGATGTGGACATGAAGCTAGGGTTAGGGTTAGAGTAGAACCAGGATGTAGACATTGAGCTAGGGTTAGGGTTGAACCATGATGTGGACATGAAGCTAGGGGTAGGGTTGAACCAGGATGTGGACATGAAGATAGGGGTAGGGTTGTACCAGGATGTGGACATGAAGCTAGGGTTAGGGTTGAACCAGGATGTGGACATGAAGCTAGGGTTAGGGTTGAACTGGGATGTGGACATGAAGCTAGGGTTAGGGTTGAACCGGGATGTGGACATGAAGCTAGGGTTAGGGCTGAACTGGGATGTAGACATGAAGCTAGGGTTAGGGTTGTACCAGGATGTGGACATGAAGCTAGCGGTAGGGTTGAACAAGGACGTGGACATGAAGCTAGGGTTAGGGTTGAACCAGGATATAGACATGTCGTTAGGGTTAGTGTTGAACCAGGATGTGGACATGAAGCTAGGGGTAGGGTTGAACCATGATGTGGACATGAAGCTAGGGGTAGGGTTGTACCAGGATGTGGACATGAAGCTAGGGTTAGGGTTGAACCAGGATGTGTACATGAAGCTAGGGTTAGGGTTGAACCAGGATGTGGACATGAAGCTAGGGTTAGGGTTGAACCAGGATGTGGACATGAAGCTAGGGGTAGGGTTGTACCAGGATGTGGACATGAAGCTAGGGTTAGGGTTGAACCAGGATGTGTACATGAAGCTAGGGTTAGGGTTGAACCAGGATGTGGACATGAAGCTAGGTTTAGGGTTGAACCAGGATGTGGACATGAAGCTAGGGTTAGGGTTGAATTAGGATGTAGACGTGAAGCTAGGGTTTGGGTTGAACCAGGATGTGTACATGAAGCTAGGGTTAGGGTTGAACCAGGATGTGGACATGAAGCTAGGTTTAGGGTTGAACCAGGATGTGGACATGAAGCTAGGGTTAGGGTTGAATTTGGATGTAGACGTGAAGCTAGGGTTTGGGTTGTACCAGGATGTGGACATGAAGCTAGGGTTAGGGTTGAATTTGGATGTAGACGTGAAGCTAGGGTTTGGGTTGTACCAGGATGTGGACATGAAGCTAGGGTTAGGGCTGAACTGGGATGTGGACATGAAGCTTGGGTTAGGGTTGAACCAGGATGTGGACATGAAGCTAGGGTTAGGGTTGAACTGGGATGTGGACATGAAGCTAGGGTTAGGGTTGAACCGGGATGTGGACATGAAGCTAGGGTTAGGGCTGAACTGGGATGTAGACATGAAGCTAGGGTTAGGGTTGTACCAGGATGTGGACATGAAGCTAGCGGTAGGGTTGAACCAGGATGTGGACATGAAGCTAGGGTTAGGGTTGAACTGGGATGTAGACATGAAGCTAGGGTTAGTGTTGAACCAGGATGTGGACATGAAGCTAGGGGTAGGGTTGAACCAGGATGTGGACATGAAGCTAGGGTTAGGGTTGAACCAGGATGTGGACATGAAGCTAGGGTTAGGGTTGAACTAGGATGTAGACGTGAAGCTAGGGTTTTGTTTGTACCAGGATGTGGACATGAAGCTAGGGGTAGCGTTGAACCAGGATGTGGACATGAAGCTAGGGTTAGGGCTGAACTGGGATGTGGACATGAAGCTAGGGTTAGGTTTGAACCAGGATGTGGACATGACACAAGGGTTAGGGTTGAACCAGGATGTGGACATGAAGCTAGGGTTAGGGTTGAACTGGGATGTGGACATGAAGCTAGGGGTAGGGCTGAACCAGGATGTGGACATGAAGCGAGGGTAGGGTTGAACCAGGATGTGGACATGAAGCTAGGGTTAGGGTTGAACCAGGATGTGGACATGAAGCTAGGGTTAGGGTTGAACTGGGATGTAGACATGAAGCTAGAGTTAGGGTTGTAGCAGGATGTGGACATGAAGCTAGCGGTAGGGTTGAACCAGGATGTGGACATGAAGCTAGGGTTAGGGTTGAACCAGGATGTGGACATGAAGCTAGGGTTAGGGTTGAACTGGGATGTAGACATGAAGCTAAGGTTAGGGTTAGAGTAAAAGCAGGATGTAGACATGGAGCTATGGTTAGAGTTGAACCATGATGTGGACATGAAGCTCGGGTTACGGTTGATCCAGGATGTGGACATGAAGCAAGAGTTAGGGTTGAACTGGGATGTGGACATGAAGCAAGAGTTAGGGTTGAATTGGGATGTGGATATGAAGCTAGGGTTAGGGTTGAACCAGGATGTGGACATGAAGCTAGGGTTAGGTTTGAACTGGGATGTGGACTTGAAGCTAGGGGTAGGGTTGAACCAGGATGTGGACATGAAGCTAGGGTTAGGGTTGTGCCAGGATGTGGACATGAAGCTAGGGTTAGGGTTAGAGTAGAACCAGGATGTAGACATTGAGCTAGGGTTAGGGTTGAACCATGATGTGGACATGAAGCTAGGGGTAGGGTTGAACCAGGATGTGGACATGAAGATAGGGGTAGGGTTGTACCAGGATGTGGACATGAAGCTAGGGTTAGGGTTGAACCAGGATGTGGACATGAAGCTAGGGTTAGGGTTGAACTGGGATGTGGACATGAAGCTAGGGTTAGGGTTGAACCGGGATGTGGACATGAAGCTAGGGTTAGGGCTGAACTGGGATGTAGACATGAAGCTAGGGTTAGGGTTGTACCAGGATGTGGACATGAAGCTAGCGGTAGGGTTGAACAAGGACGTGGACATGAAGCTAGGGTTAGGGTTGAACCAGGATATGGACATGTCATTAGGGTTAGTGTTGAACCAGGATGTGGACATGAAGCTAGGGGTAGGGTTGAACCATGATGTGTACATGAAGCTAGGGGTAGGGTTGTACCAGGATGTGGACATGAAGCTAGGGTTAGGGTTGAACCAGGATGTGTACATGAAGCTAGGGTTAGGGTTGAACCAGGATGTGGACATGAAGCTAGGGTTAGGGTTGAACCAGGATGTGGACATGAAGCTAGGGTAGGGTTGTACCAGGATGTGGACATGAAGCTAGGGTTAGGGTTGAACCAGGATGTGTACATGAAGCTAGGGTTAGGGTTGAACCAGGATGTGGACATGAAGCTAGGTTTAGGGTTGAACCAGGATGTGGACATGAAGCTAGGGTTAGGGTTGTACCAGGATGTGGACATGAAGCTAGGGTTAGGGTTTAACCAGGATATGGACATGTCGTTAGGGTTAGTGTTGAACCAGGATGTGGACATGAAGCTAGGGGTAGGGTTGAA
>NW_027010166.1:0-34743 GCF_036934945.1 Oncorhynchus masou masou
CACTTTACAATAGTGCATCTAAATCATTTAAGGGGGGGGGTGAGAAGGATTACTTATCCTATCCTAGGTATTCCTTAAAGAGGTGGGGTTTCAGGTGTCTCCGGAAGGTGGTGATTGACTCCGCTGTCCTGGCGTCGTGAGGGAGTTTGTAGAGCGGAGGAGCGGGGTGACGTGAGAGAACTTGGGAAGGTTGAACACCAGACGGGCTGCGGCGTTCTGGATGAGTTGTAGGGGTTTAATGGCACAGGCAGGGAGCCCAGCCAACAGCGAGTTGCAGTAATCCAGACGGAGATGACAAGTGCCTGGATTAGGACCTGCGCCGCTTCCTGTGTGAGGCAGGGTCGTACTCTGCGGATGTTGTAGAGCATGAACCTACAGGAACGGGCCACCGCCATGATGTTGGTTGAGAACGACAGGGTGTTGTCCAGGATCACGCCAAGGTTCTTAGCGCTCTGGGAGGAGGACACAATGGAGTTGTCAACCGTGATGGCGAGATCATGGAACGGGCAGTCCTTCCCCGGGAGGAAGAGCAGCTCCGTCTTGCCGAGGTTCAGCTTGAGGTGGTGATCCGTCATCCACACTGATATGTCTGCCAGACATGCAGAGATGCGATTCGCCACCTGGTCATCAGAAGGGGGAAAGGAGAAGATTAATTGTGTGTCGTCTGCATAGCAATGATAGGAGAGACCATGTGAGGTTATGACAGAGCCAAGTGACTTGGTGTATAGCGAGAATAGGAGAGGGCCTAGAACAGAGCCCTGGGGGACACCAGTGGTGAGAGCGTGGCGAGGAGACAGATTCTCGCCACGCCACCTGGTAGGAGCGACCTGTCAGGTAGGACGCAATCCAAGCGTGGGCCGCGCCGGAGATGCCCAACTCGGAGAGGGTGGAGAGGAGGATCTGATGGTTCACAGTATCGAAGGCAGCCGATAGGTCTAGAAGGATGAGAGCAGAGGAGAGAGAGTTAGCTTTAGCAGTGCGGAGCGCCTCCGTGATACAGAGAAGAGCAGTCTCAGTTGAATGACTAGTCTTGAAACCTGACTGATTTGGATCAAGAAGGTCATTCTGAGAGAGATAGCGGGAGAGCTGGCCAAGGACGGCACGTTCAAGAGTTTTGGAGAGAAAAGAAAGAAGGATACTGGTCTGTAGTTGTTGACATCGGAGGGATCGAGTGTAGGTTTTTTCAGAAGGGGTGCAACTCTCGCTTCTCTTGAAGACGGAAGGGACGTAGCCAGCGGTCAGGGATGAGTTGATGAGCGAGGTGAGGTAAGGGAGAAGGTCTCCGGAAATGGTCTGGAGAAGAGAGGAGGGGATAGGGTCAAGCGGGCAGGTTGTTGGGCGGCCGGCCGTCACAAGAAGCGAGATTTCATCTGGAGAGAGAGGGGAGAAAGAGGTCAGAGCACAGGGTAGGGCAGTGTGAGCAGAACCAGCGGTGTCGTTTGACTTAGCAAACGAGGATCGGATGTCGTCGACCTTCTTTTCAAAATGGTTGACGAAGTCATCTGCAGAGAGGGAGGAGGGGGGAGGGGGAGGAGGATTCAGGAGGGAGGAGAAGGTGGCAAAGAGCTTCCTAGGGTTAGAGGCAGATGCTTGGAATTTAGAGTGGTAGAAAGTGGCTTTAGCAGCAGAGACAGAGGAGGAAAAAATGTAGAGAGGAGGGAGTGAAAGGATGCCAGGTCCGCAGGAGGCGAGTTTTCCTCCATTTCCGCTCGGCTGCCCGGAGCTCTGTTCTGTGAGCTCGCAATGAGTCGTCGAGCCACGGAGCGGGGGGGAGGACCGAGCCGGCCTGGAGGATAGGGGACATAGAGAGTCAAAGGATGCAGAAAGGGAAGAGAGGAGGGTTGAGGAGGCAGAATCAGGAGATAGGTTGGAGAACGGGGGAGAGAGAGTTGGGACGGCGCGATACCATCAGTAGGGGCAGTGTGGGAAGTGTTGGATGAGAGCGAGAGGGAAAAGGATACAAGGTAGTGGTCGGAGACTTGGAGGGGAGCTGCAATGAGGTTAGTGGAAGAACAGCATCTAGTAAAGATGAGGTCTCTCGAGGACCTGAGCCCTAGGACCATGCCCCAGGACTACCTGATATGATGACTCCTTGCTGTCCCCAGTCCACCTGGCCGTGCTGCTGCTCCAGTTTCAACTGTTCTACCTTATTATTATTCGACCATGCTGGTCATTTATGAACATTTGAACATCTTGGCCATGTTCTGTTATAATCTCTACCCGGCACAGCCAGAAGAGGACTGGCCACCCCACATAGCCTCGTTCCTCTCTAGGTTTCTTCCAAGGTTTTGGCCTTTCTAGGGAGTTTTTTCCGAACCATCGTGCTTCTACACCTGCATTGCTTGCTGTTTGGGGTTTTAGGCTGGGTTTCTGTACAGCAATTTTGAGATATCAGCTGATGTACGAAGGGCTATATAAATAAATTTGATTTATTTGATTTGATACCAGAGGTCTCCAGGACAGGAAGTGGTCAGGGATCATTTCAACATGGATGCTAGAGGTCTCCAGGACAGTCCACTGGTCAGGGATCCTTTCAACATTGATACTAGAGGTCTCCAGGACCGGAAGTGGTCAGGGATCCTTTCAACATGGATGCCAGAGGTCTCCAGGACAGTCCACTGGTCAGGGATCCTTTCAACATGGATGCCAGAGGTCTCCAGGACCGGAAGTGGTCAGGGATCCTTTCAACATGGATGCCAGAGGTCTCCAGTACAGTCCACTGGTCAGGGATCCTTTCAACATGGATGCCAGAGGTCTCCAGGACAGTCAACTGGTCAGGGATCCTTTCAACATGGATGCCAGAGGTCTCCAGGACAGGAAGTGGTCAGGGATCCTTTCAACATGGATGCCAGAGGTCTCCAGGACAGTCCTCTGGTCAGGGATCCTTTCAACATGGATGCCAAAGGTCTCCAGGACAGGAAGTGTTCAGGGATCCTTTCAACATGGATGCCAGATGTCTACATGACAGTCCACTGGTCAGAGATCCTTTCAACATGGATGCCAGAGGTCTCCAGGACAGTCCACTGGTCAGAGATCCTTTCAACATGGATGCCAGTGGTCTCCAGGACAGTCAACTGGTCAGGGATCCTTTCAACATGGATGCCAGAGGTCTCCAGGACAGGAAGTGGTCAGGGATCCTTTCAACATGGATACCAGAGGTCTCCAGGACAGTCCACTGGTCAGGGATCCTTTCAACATGGATGCCAGATGTCTACAGGACAGTCCACTGGTCAGGGATCTTTTCAACATGGATGTCAGAGAGCTCCACGACAGGAAGTGGTCAGGGATCCTTTCAACATGGATGCCAGAGGTCTACAGTACAGTCCACTGGTCAGGGATCCTTTCAACATGGATGTCAGAGAGCTCCACGACAGTCCACTGGTCAGGGATCCTTTCAACATGGATGCCAGAGGTCTCCAGGACAGGAAGTGGTCAGGGATCCTTTCAACATGGATGCCAGATGTCTACAGGACAGTCAACTGGTCAGGGATCCTTTCAACATGGATGCCAGAGGTCTCCAGGACAGGAATTTGTCAGGGATCCTTTCAACATGGATGCCAGAGGTCTCCAGGACAGGAAGTGGTCAGGGATCCTTTCAACATGGATGCCAGATGTCTACAGGACAGTCCACTGGTCAGGGATCCTTTCAACATGGATGCCAGAGGTCTCTGGGACAGGAAGTGGTCAGGGATCCTTTCAACATGGATGCCAGAGGTCTACAGGACAGTCCACTGGTCAGAGATCCTTTCAACATGGATGCCAGAGGTCTCCAGGACAGGAAGTGGTCAGGGATCCTTTCAACATGGATGCCAGAGGTCTCCAGGACAGTCAACTGGTCAGGGATCCTTTCAACATGGATGCCAGAGGTCTCCAGGACAGGAAGTTGTCAGGGATCCTTTCAACATGGATGCCAGTGGTCTCCAGGACAGGAAGTGGTCAGGGATCCTTTCAACATGGATGCCAGTGGTCTCCAGGACAGGCAAGTGGTCAGGGATCCTTTCAACATGGATGCCAGAGGTCTCCAGGACAAAAGTGGTCAGAGATCCTTTCAACATGGATGGCAGTGGTCTCCAGGACAAGAAGTGGTCAGGGATCCTTTCAACGTGGATGCCAGAGGTCTGCAGGACAGGAAGTGGTTGGGGATCCTTTCAACATGGATACCAGAGGTCTCTAGGACAGGAATTTGTCAGGGATCCTTTCAACATGGATGGCAGTGGTCTCCAGGACAAGAAGTGGTTGGGGATCCTTTCAACATGGATGCCAGAGGTCTCCAGGACAGTCAACTGGTCAGGGATCCTTTCAACATGGATACCAGAGGTCTCAAGGACAGGAAGTGGTCAGGGATCCTTTCAACATGGATGCCAGATGTCTACATGACAGTCAACTGGTCAGGGATCCTTTCAACATGGATGCCAGAGGTCTCCAGGACAGTCAACTTGTCAGGGATCCTTTCAACATGGATGCCAGAGGTCTCCAGGACAGGAAGTGGTCAGGGATCCTTTCAACATGGATACCAGAGGTCTCCAGGACAGTCCACTGGTCAGGGATCCTTTCAACATGGATGTCTACAGGACAGTCCATGTCTTTCAACAGGACAGTCCAGAGGTCTTCAACATGGATGGACAGTCCACTGGTCAGGGATCCTTTCAACATGGATGCCAGAGGTCTCCAGGACAGTCCACTGGTCAGGGATCCTTTCAACATGGATACCAGAGGTCTCCAGGACAGGAATTTGTCAGGGATCCTTTCAACATGGATGCCAGATGTCTACAGGACAGTCCACTGGTCAGGGATCCTTTCAACATGGATGCCAGAGGTCTCCAGGACAGGAATTTGTCAGGGATCCTTTCAACATGGATGCCAGAGGTCTCCAGGACAGGAAGTGTTCCACCAGTTCAGTTTCTCCAAAATCTAGAATAACTGTATACATTACAACAAGAATCATTCGGTTTTAATTCTCAAACTAGAAATATGATCATGAACCTGAACCTGACCTGACTGCCCTGTAATACAAAACATAATGCAACCCTGACTGCCCTGTAATACAAAACATAATGTAGCTGCTGCATGTCCTGACTCTGGCCAGTTGGTGAAGCTGACCAGCTTGGTGGCACACCCCTACACTGGTGTCCTGGAACCTGTCAGTCATAGTCTCAACTAGCCTGTCAAGCATTTTGTCCTGTGAGGTGACGATGGTCTTGAGTCACCTCTGATCAGTGAAATTCCCTCATATCTGTTGGCCATTGATCATTCATCATGAGCCCTTCTCTGATGAACCTACTGAGGTCTTCTGTTTTCTAAAACATCACGTTGGACCGGATGGCATCAGAAAAAGGTCAGTTCAAGGCGGTGTGGCATTCAGGGGATGCCGATGATGTTGGGCTCTGTTCCCCTTCAGCCGGGCTGACCACCGGTCATCACAGCAGCTCCATCTGTTCCCAGAGTGACTAACTTGCTCCCCCACTCATCACACACTCCCTCCATGATGGCACTGATGGCGTTGCTTATGGCGTGTGAGGCGTCTGCATTCTCCACGGACTTGATGCCAACAAACGTCGACTCGATCTTGTCCTTGTGACAGAATCGACATAAACCAACTCTTCCTTTCACAGAACTGTCTGTGGAGCCATCTGACCCGATGGAGAGAAATTTGGTGCTTTTCAGATTCTCTACGATGTTGTTTCTCTCCACCTCTGTAATATGATAACTCTTGGTCTGCTTCTCATTTCTATATGTTGAGCCCACAGCGATTCCTTTTTTTCCATCCAAACTGCAAAAATCAAATATCAAATTAATTAAAAAATAATTAATTATACAATCATGTTATCCAATATAGCTGGTAGTTGATTGTGCTAAATTACCCGTAATACCCCTTTGTTTACTTAAGGATCAACACTATAAGGCAGGTAAAGTAAATTGTGTCACAATGCTTTAAAATGTAAACAGCATCTGGAGACAAACGTTAAAATAGAATGTTACAGAGCCATAGGAAAACATGGAGATCCATGTCAGCATCAGTAGGCCTATCATTTTATGGTATTTATACACTATATTGAGATGAACCAAAGCTTATCAAGAGCTGAGAAATAACCTCCGATACTGGACAACGTCTGCTAAATAGACTTGAAAAAACTAGCTACAGCAGTATTAGTCTAGTTTCAAGAGTAAGAACATTTTCACTTACTCACACATCCACTCCAAGTCAGGAAGTGGTCTCACCTTCTTGCCAATGACATGTACAGTCCTAAACAGCATCTTCATCTTTGTGCTGGTCTGCTCTGACATTGCCATTAGCGTCGTCAACGAGGGTGTCAAGAGGAGAGGCTCGATTGAGCCCAGGACAGAGAGACACGCAGGCAATGTGACACTTGCTGTGTTCATGGTCACGAAAGTCCTCAGTCCTCCATAGTTTTATTTCCGATTAAATAATTATAGTTGTTTCTGCTTTTATCTTTAGCATTCTGGCGAAAGCACAGAACAACTCATCACCACAGCCTCAGCATCATACTGTAGCCAGCCTCTTGAGACGCCTTTATCTCCAAACCTCCATTTCTCACAAAACATATATTTTTTTAAATTGTGATTTGTCCTCCTTCACGTCGGTGGGTTTACGTCTCAAATGTTGGATTACTCCGAATAAATGTTGCCACATGACAGCTATTTAAGGAACGGTAGCTGGCAGTAGACCCGTGGCAAGTGGGCGTGTCCAGTAGCTGATGTCCCGTGTGGTTAACAGTGAAACTAGAAGCACTAGAGACGGTCTGTGTCTGGCAAACATGAATAATTTCCTCCGAGCCATCATGCCAGATATTTTACTACATTACTATTTTGGTACAAACATTTACCCTCCAGTGTGGCAGATAGCCTTCTGAGATTTACTCACGAAAAGGAAAAGCTACCCGCATTTGGTGCTTGGCGGGTGTTAATTTCGGACCCTGCCAAGAACACATTGGCCTCCATCATCGTTAAATGGAAGACTTTTGGAACCACCAAGACTCTTTCTAGAGCCCGGCCAAACTGAGCAATCAGGGGAGAAGGGCCTTTGTCAGAGAGGTGACCAAGAACCTGATGGTCACTCTAACAGAACTCAGAGTTCCTCTTTGGAAATGAGAGAACCTTCCAGAAGGACAAGCATCTCTGCAGCACTTCACCAATCAGGCCTTTATGGTAGAGTGGCCAATACCATCCTTACGATGAATGGTTTGTTGGCAGGCACAAATTATTTTAGCAATGCAGGTCACGTTTTGGGCATGCGTAAAACGTTCTCCGTGATATAGACTACGTGTCCCCGCCCGTCATGAAACGACAGATGAGAACCTAGGTGAATACCTGTGAACCTCGTATATAAAAAGTTAGCTGTAACCCGTAACAACAGCTTTTGCGCTAAATGTACCATTGTTAGGTTTGTTTAAATGATCAAGGCACAAGGCAAGAACCAGATGCAGACACAGGAGGCAGATGGATGGAGTCTTACAATGTTTATTAAGCTATTAAGCCAAAGGGTTAGGTAAGAGAATGGCCGTGGACAGGCAAAAAGGTCAAAACCAGATCAGAGCCCCGGAGGCACAGAGTGGCAGACGGGGTCAAGGCAGGCAGAATGGTCAGGCAGGCGGGTACAGAGTCCAGAAACAGGCAAGCTTCAAAAACCAGGAGGACTAGAAAGGGAGATAGCAAAAAAGCAAGAAAACGGGAAAATCGCTGGTTACCTTGGAAACATACAAGACGAACTGATACAGAGAGACAGGAAACAGGGATAAATGCACTGGTACAGAGAGACAGGAAACACAGGGATAAATACACTGGTACAGAGAGACAGGAAACACAGGGACTAAATACACTGGCACAGAGAGACAGAAACACAGGGATAAATACACTGGCACAGACCCAGGAAACACAGGGATAAATACACTGGCACAGAGAGACAGGAAACACAGGGATAAATACACTGGGATAAATACACTGGGGAAAATAAGCGACACCTGGAGGGGTGGAGACAAGCAGAAGGACAGGTGAAAAAGATCAGGGTGTGACAAAAATTGTCCAGAGATAGGATTAGGGAGAAGCGGTTCCTCTGAGATGGTCAATCTGCAAAGTAAAAATTAGCTAAAGCTGAGTGTGTAAAGAACAAAAATAATAGAAATAGTTAGGAGTTCAGACTTTGTAACTTGACCAAATGATGAGATCAGGAACTGCCCTGTTAACAGCTTAGCTTATTCTCAAACAATATTTACTACAGTCAGTCAATTTGGCTGGAACATGGAACATGATGTCAATGGGAACTTTATATGAGTAACACACACGCACTGTCCTTTTTCATATATACAAGTATATACTGTAAATTGTATATATTAACATTGTGATGAAACTACACCCCTCGATTTCCTCTTACTTGGTCTCTCTCTCTCTCTCTCTCTCTCTCTCTCTCTCTCTCTCCCTCTCTCTCTCTCTCTCTCTCCCTCTCTCTCTCTCTCTCTCTCTCTCTCTCTGTATCTCTCTCTCTCCCTCTGTCTCTCTCTCTCTCTCCCTCTCTCTCTCTCTGCCTGTCTGTCTGTCCTCTCCTTTTTGTTTGTGTCGACATATCAACATCATGCAACTGCTCAAAATTAAAACAACAACTGAAACATCATTACTCATAATCTGCTAGTTATGAAGTCTGTGTGGATTCAAATATTATGCTGCCGTTCTATAAAATAAGATGACATCAGAAACACATGTAACATGTGTGTGTGTGTGTGTGTGTGTGTGTGTGTGTGTGTGTGTGTGTGTGTGTGTGTGTGTGTGTGTGTGTGTGTGTGTGTGTGTGTGTGTGTGTGTGTGTGTGTGTGAGTGTGCACTGTGTGGGTGTGTGTCTCTCTCTCTCTGTCCTCTCTCTCTCTGTCCTCCCTCTCTCTCTCTCTCTCTCTGTCTCCCTCTCTCTCTCTCTGTCCTCCCTCTCTCTCTGTCTCTGTCCTCTCTCTGTTCTCTCTCGCTCTCTCTATTCTCTCTCTCTCTGTCCTCCCTCTCTCTCCCCCATCCTGTGTAATTGCGTTTTTCCCTGAGAGACAGTGTTCCTGGGCCCGTTGGAGCGAGCGGTCGCATCTACACTTCGGTCCGCAGGTAGTATAACTTTTCATTACATTTCGTTATAGTACAACGGTTTGATTTGTCTAATCTTAGCAATTCTTTCTTAGCCTACATAGCCGCTTTTTGTATCAACGACAATTTGCATAATTATCGTATTTCGTCGTCCTAACGTATCTGCCCAGCAGCTGGCTAAGCAGCTAGCTAACATCCACTGTCCACTAGCACTGTAGAAACTATTACACCAACTGAACGACTCGATTAGCGTAGTGTCAGCTAGCCACATAGTTGTCTTCGCTGTCTTCGTATCCAAGATAATTGTGCAGTTTAGAGTGTGTGTAGACTTATTATCTTAATTTACCGAGGTTAGCTAGCCAGCTATTTGGTCGTCCTAACGTAGGAAAGGCTAGCTAGCTAGCCAACAGCTAGCCAACCTCTACCGAATTGAACTCCAACTACCCGGTCAACATTCCGCCGCTCCACAGTAGTATCACATTTTCATTTCACTTCATTACTGTACAACGGTTTGATTTGTTTGATCGTAGCTAGCCAGCTACATAGCCGTCTTTGTATCTAAGACAATTGTGTAGTCTAGAGCGATTTTCTAGGTTAGCTGGCCAGCTATTGTCGTTCTTTTAACGTAGCTAGCCAGCTAGCCCCCGAATAGCAGCACTGTAGTAACTATTACAGTACAACGGTTTGTTTTGTTTGATCGTAGCTAGCTAGCTACATAGCCGTCTTTGTATCTAAGACAATTGTGTAGCCTAGAGCGATTTTCTAGGTTAGCTGGCCAGCTATTGTCGTTCTTTTAACGTAGCTAGCCAGCTAGCCCCCGAATAGCAGCACTGTAGTAACTATTACAGTACAACGGTTTGTTTTGTTTGATCGTAGCTAGCTAGCTACATAGCCGTCTTTGTATCTAAGACAATTGTGTAGCCTAGAGCGATTTTCTAGGTTAGCTAGCCAGCTATTGTCGTTCTTTTAAGGTAACGTAACGCAATCAACCTGCTAGCTAGCCAGCTAGCCCCCGAATAGCAGCACTGTAGAAACTATTACACTCGACGGAACGACTTGATTAGTGTAGTGTCAACATCGCAGCCACTACCAGCTAGCCTGCTCCAGCAGTACTGTATCATTTCAATCATTTTTAGTCAATAAGATTCTTGCTACTTCTGCTTTAACTTTCTGAACATTCTGAGACGTGTGTAGTCCACTTGTCATTCCAATCTCCTTTGGCATTAGCGTAGCCTCTCTCTGTACCCTGTCAACTATGTGTTCATATCTATCCCTGTTCTCTCCTCTGCACAGACCATACAAACGCTCCACACCGCGTGGGCCGCGGCCACCCTAATCTGGTGGTCCCGCGCACGACCCACGTGGAGTTCCTGGTCTCCGGTAGCCTCTGGAACTGCCGATCTGCGGCCAACAAGGCAGAGTTCATCTCAGCCTATGCCTCCCTCCAGTCCCTCGACTTCCTGGCACTGACGGAAACATGGATCACCACAGATAACACTGCTACTCCTACCGTTCTCTTCGTCCGCCCACGTGCCTCCTCGCACACCCCGAGAGCTTGGTCAGCGGGGTGGTGGCACCGGGATCCTCATCTCTCCTAAGTGGTCATTCTCTCTCTCTCCCCTTACCCATCTATCTATCGCCTCCTTTGAATTCCATGCTGTCACAGTTACCAGCCCTTTCAAGCTTAACATTCTTATCATTTATCGCCCTCCAGGTTCCCTCGGAGAGTTCATCAATGAGCTTGATGCCTTGATAAGCTCCTTTCCTGAGGACGGCTCACCTCTCACAGTCCTGGGCGACTTTAACCTCCCCACGTCTACCTTTGACTCATTCCTCTCTGCCTCCTTCTTTCCACTCCTCTCCTCTTTTGACCTCACCCTCTCACCTTCCCCCTACTCACAAGGCAGGCAATACGCTCGACCTCATCTTTACTAGATGCTGTTCTTCCACTAACCTCACTGCAACTCCCCTCCAAGTCTCCGACCACTACCTTGTATCCTTTTCCCTCTCGCTCTCATCCAACACTTCCCACACTGCCCCTACTCGGATGGTATCGCGCCGTCCCAACCTTCGCTCTCTCTCCCCGCTACTCTTTCCTCTTCCATCCTATCATCTCTTCCCTCTGCTCATACCTTCTCCAACCTTTCTCCTGACTCTGCCTCCTCAACCTCCTCTCTTCCCTTCTGCATCCTTTGACTCTCTATGTCCCCTATCCTCCAGGCCGGCTCGGTCCTCCCTCCCGCTCCGTGCTCTCGATGACTCATTGCGAGCTCACAGAACAGAGCTCCGGGCAGCCGTGAGCGGAAATGGAGGAAAACTCGCTCCTGCGGACCTGGCATCCTTTCACTCCCTCCCTCTCTACATTTTCCTCCTCTGTCTCTGCTGCTAAAGCCACTTTCTACCACTCTAAATTCCAAGCATCTGCCTCTAACCCTAGGAAGCTCTTTGCCACCTTCTCCTCCCTCCTGAATCCTCCTCCCCCCCCCCCTCCTCTCTGCAGATGACTTGAGTCAACCATTTTGAAAAGAAGATCGACTGACATCCGATCCTCGTTTACTAGTCAAACGACACCGTAGTTCTGCTCACACTGCCCTACCCTTGTGCTCTGACCTCTTTCTCCCCTCTCTCTCCAGATGAAATCTGCTTCTTGTGACGGCCGGCTGCCCAACAACCTGCCCGCTCGGACCCTATCCCCTCCTCTCTTCCTCCAGACCATTTCCGGGGACCTCTCCCCACCCACCTCGCTCATCAACTCATCCCTGACCGCTACGTCCTTCCGTCTTCAAAGAGAGCGAGAGTTGCACCCCTTCTGAAAAAACCTACACTCGATCCCTCCGATGTCAACAACTACAGACCAGTATCCCTTCTTTCTTTTCTCTCCAAAACTCTCTTGAACGTGCCGTCCCCTGGCCAGCTCTCCGCTATCTCTCTCAGAATGACCTTCTTGATCCAAATCAGTCAGGTTTCAAGACTAGTCATTCAACTGAGACTGCTCTTCTCTGCATCACGGGCGCTCCGCACTGCTAAAGCTAACTCTCTATCCTCTGCTCATCCCCTTCTAGGACCTATCGGGCTGCCTTCGATACTGTGAACCATCAGATCCTCCCTCTCCACCCTCCGAGTTGGGCATCTCCGAGGCGCGGCCCACGCCTGATTGCGTCCTACCTGACAGGTCGCTCCTACCAGGTGGCGTGGCGAGAATCTGTCTCCGCCACGCTCTCACCACTGGTGTCCCCCAGGGCTCTGTTCTAGGCCCTCTCTAACCCTATTCTCGCCATACACCAAGTCACTTGGCTCTGTCATAACCTCACATGGTCTCTCCTATCATTGCTATGAAGACGACACACAATTAATCTTCTCCTTTCCCCCTTCTGATGACCAGGTGGCGAATCGCATCTCTGCATGTCTGGCAGACATATCAGTGTGGATGACGGATCACCACTCAAGCTGAACCGGCAAGATCAGACTGCTCTTCCTCCCGGGGAAGGACTGCCCGTTCCATGATCTCGCCATCACGGTTGACAACTCCATTGTGTCCTCCTCCCAGAGCGCTAAGAACCTTGGCGTGATCCTGGACAACACCCTGTCGTTTCTCAACCAACATCATGGCGGTGGCCCGTTCCTGCAGGTTCATGCTCTACAACATCCGCAGAGTACCTAACCCTGCCTCACACAGGAAGCGGCGCAGGTCCTAATACAGGCACTTGTCATCTCCCGTCTGGATTACTGCAACTCGCTGTTGGCTGGGCTCCTGCCTGTGCCATTAAACCCCTACAACTCATCCAGAACGCCGCAGCCCGTCTGGTGTTCAACCTTCCAAGTTCTCTCCGTCACCCCGCTCCTCCGCTCTCTCCACTGGCTTCCAGTTGAAGCTCGCATCCGCCAAGACCATGGTGCTTGCCTACGGAGCTGTGGGGGAACGGCACCGCAGTACCTCCAGGCTCTGATCAGGCCCTACACCCAAGCAAAGGGCACTGCGTTCATCCACCTCTGGCCTGCTCGCCTCCCTACCATTGAGGAAGTACAGTTCCGCTCAGCCCAGTCAAAACTGCTCGCTGCTCTGGCCCCCCAATGGTGGAACAAACTCCCCACGATGCCAGGACAGCGGAGTCAATCACACCTTCCGGAGACACCTGAAACCCCACCTCTTCAAGGAATACCTAGGATAGGATAAGTAATCCGCCTCACCACCCCCCCCCCCTTAATGATTTAGATGCACTATTGTAAAGTGGCTGTTCCACTGGATGTCAGAAGGTGAATTCACCAATTTGTAAGTCGCTCTGGATAAGAGCGTCTGCTAAATGACTTAAATGTAAATGTAAATATTTAATGAGTCTAAACGAGTCTAAATGAGAAGAGATTCCCCTCTGATGATTATTTAACCAGGAGGAAACATTGTTACTGCATTGTTCCTGCATTGTTCCTGCATTGTTCCTGCATTGTTACTGCATTGTTCCTGCATTGTTCCTGCATTGTTACTGCATTGTTACTGCATTTTTCCTACATTGTTACTGCATTGTTCCTGCATTGTTCCTGCATTGTTCCTGCATTGTCCTGCATTGTTACTGCATTGTTACTGCATTGTTCCTGCATTGTTACTGCATTGTTCATGCGTTGCTTGCTGTTTGTGGTTTTAGGCTGGGTTTCGGTACAGCACTTTGAGATATCAGTCTGATGTACGAAGGGCCATATAAATACATTTGATTTGATTTGATCAGAAGGACCTCTCTCTGTTGTCAATACACACACACACACACACACACACACACACACACACACACACACACACACACACACACACACACACACACACACACACACACACACACACACACACACACACACACACACACCATCTTACTGTCTAGTTACACATACTTACTATTTATACTTTTATCTAACTGTTTATCTCTTCAATTAAGTGTGCTATGTGGAGACTTCCCTACTCTATCTCTCTATCTCTGTATCTGCCCTCTCCTCTCCTCTCCCTCTCCCTCTCCTCTCCTCTCCCTCCTCTCCCTCTCTCCTCTCCTCTCCTCTCCTCTCCCTATCCTCTCTAATAGACGCTGTTCAACAGTCTTATGGTAGTAGAAGCTGTTCAACAGTCTGATGGTAAAAGAAGCTGTTCAACAGTCTGGTGATAGAAGCTGTTCAACAGTCTGGTGATAGAAGCTGTTCAACAGTCTGATGGTAGTAGAAGCTGTTCAACAGTCTGATGGTAAAAGAAGCTGTTCAACAGTCTGGTGATAGAAGCTGTTCAACAGTCTGGTGATAGAAGCTGTTCAACAGTCTGATGGTGATAGAAGCTGTTCAACAGTCTGATGGTGATAGAAGCTGTTCAACAGTCTGATGGTAATAGAAGCTGTTCAACAGTCTGATGGTGATAGAAGCTGTTCAACAGTCTGATGGTGATAGAAGCTGTTCAACAGTCTGATGGTGATAGAAGCTGTTCAACAGTCTGATGGTAATAGAAGCTGTTCAACAGTCTGATGGTAGTAGAAGCTGTTCAACAGTCTGATGGTAAAGAAGCTGTTCAACAGTCTGGTGATAGAAGCTGTTCAACAGTCTGGTGATAGAAGCTGTTCAACAGTCTGATGGTGATAGAAGCTGTTCAACAGTCTGATGGTGATAGAAGCTGTTCAACAGTCTGATGGTAATAGAAGCTGTTCAACAGTCTGATGGTGATAGAAGCTGTTCAACAGTCTGATGGTGATAGAAGCTGTTCAACAGTCTGATGGTGATAACTGTTCTACAGTCTGATGGTGATAGAAGCTGTTCAACAGTCTGATGGTGATAGAAGCTGTTCAACAGTCTGATGGTAATAGAAGCTGTTCAACAGTCTGATGGTAATAGAAGCTGTTCAACAGTCTGATGGTGATAGAAGCTGTTCAACAGTCTGATGGTAATAGAAGCTGTTCAACAGTCTGATGGTAATAGAAGCTGTTCAACAGTCTGATGGTAATAGAAGCTGTTCAACAGTCTGATGGTAATAGAAGCTGTTCAACAGTCTGATGGTGATAGAAGCTGTTCAACAGTCTGATGGTGATAGAAGCTGTTCAACAGTCTGATGGTAATAGAAGCTGTTCAACAGTCTGGATGGTGATAGAAGCTGTTCAACAGTCTGATGGTGATAGAAGCTGTTCAACAGTCTGGATGGTAATAGAAGCTGTTCAACAGTCTGATGGTGATAGAAGCTGTTCAACAGTCTGATGGTGATAGAAGCTGTTCAACAGTCTGAGTGGTAACAGAAGCTTGTTCAACAGTCTGATGGTGATAGAAGCTGTTCAACAGTCAGATGGTGATAGAAGCGTTCAACAGTCTGATGGTGATAGAAGCTGTTCAACAGTCTGATGG
The DNA here is from genome assembly GCF_036934945.1 of Oncorhynchus masou masou. Taxonomy (NCBI): domain Eukaryota; kingdom Metazoa; phylum Chordata; class Actinopteri; order Salmoniformes; family Salmonidae; genus Oncorhynchus; species Oncorhynchus masou. The sequence continues at coordinate 15,430 of NW_027010166.1, forward strand.
TGATGTAGCTGTCTCAACAGTCTGATGGTGATAGAAGCTGCCCAACAGCTGATGGTAATAGAAGCTGTTCAACAGTGTGATGGTGATAGACGCTGTTCAACAGTCTGATGGTGATAGAAGCTGTTCAACAGTCTGATGGTGATAGAAGCTGTTCAACAGTCTGATGGTCTGGTGATAGAAGCTGTTCAACAGTCTGATGGTGATAGAAGCTGTTCAACAGTCTGATGGTGATAGAAGCTGTTCAACAGTCTGATGGTGATAGAAGCTGTTCAACAGTCTGAGCTGGTCAACAGTGATGGTCTGGTGATAGAAGCTGTTCAACAGTCTGATGGTGATAGAAGCTGTTCAACAGTCTGATGGTGATAGAAGCTGTATTGATCACACTGAGACACTGTGTATGTATTGTCTCCTCTCCCCTGTGACAGTATGTATTGTCTCCTCTCCCCCCTGTGACAGTATGTATTGTCTCCTCTCCCTGTGACAGTATGTATTGTCTCCTACTCCCCCTGTGACAGTATGTATTGTCTCCTCTCCCCCCTGTGACAGTACGTATTGTCTCCTCTCCTCTGTGACAGTATGTATTGACTCCTCTCCCCCCTGTGACAGTATGTATTTGTCTCCTCTCCCCCCTGTGACAGTATGTATTGTCTCCTCTCCCCCTGTGACAGTATGTATTGGTCTCCTCTCCCCCCTGTGACAGTATGTATTGTCTCCCTCTCCCCCTGTGACAGTATGTATTGTCTCCTCTCCCCCTGTGACATGATGTATTGTCTCCTCTCCCCCTGTGTGACAGTATGCTGTTGTCTCCCACTCTCCCCCTGTGACAGTATGTGTCTCCTCTCCCCCCTGTGACAGTATGTATTGTCTCCTCTCCCTCTGTGACAGTATGTATTGTCTCCTCTCCCCCCTGTGACAGTATGTATTGTCTCCTCTCCCTCTGTGACAGTATGTATTGTCTCCTCCCCCTGTGACAGTATGTATTGTCTCCTCTCCCCCTGTGACAGTATGTATTGTCTCCTCTCCCCTGTGACAGTATGTATTGTCTGCTCTCCCCTGTGACAGTATGTATTGTCTCCTCTCCCCTGTGACAGTATGTATTGTCTCCTCTCCCCTGTGACAGTATGTATTGTCTCCTCTCCCCTCTGTGACAGTATGTATTGTCTCCTCTCCCCCTGTGACAGTATGTATTGTCTCCTCTCCCCCTGTGACAGTATGCATTGTCTCCTCTCCCCTCTGTGACAGTATGTATTGTCTCCTCTCCCCCTGTGACAGTATGTATTGTCTCCTCTCCCTCTGTGACAGTATGTATTGTCTCCTCTCCCTCTGTGACAGTATGTATTGTCTCCTCTCCCCCTGTGACAGTATGTATTGTCCCTCTCTCCCCTGTGACAGTATATATTGTCTCCTCTCCCCCTGTGACAGTATGTATTGTCTCCTCTCCCCCTGTGACAGTATGTATTGTCTCCTCTCCCCTGTGACAGTATGTATTGTCTCCTCTCCCCCTGTGACAGTATGTATTGTCTCCTCTCCCCTGTGACAGTATGTATTGTGTCCTCTCCCTCTGTGACAGTATGTATTGTCTCCTCTCCCCCTGTGACAGTATGTATTGTCTCCTCTCCCCCTGTGACAGTATGTATTGTCTCCTCTCCCCCTGTGACAGTATGTATTGTCTCCTCTCCCCTGTGACAGTATGTATTGTCTCCTCTCTCCCCTGTGACAGTATGTATTGTCTCCTCTCTCCCCTGTGACAGTATGTATTGTCTCACCCCCTGTGACAGTATGTATTGTCCCCTCTCCCCTGTGACAGTATGTATTGTCTCCTCTCTCCCCTGTGACAGTATGTATTGTCTCCTCTCCCCCTGTGACAGTATGTATTGTCTCTTCTCCCTCTGTGACAGTATGTATTGTCTCTTCTCCCTCTGTGACAGTATGTATTGTCTCCTCTCCCCTGTGACAGTATGTATTGTCTCTTCTCCCTCTGTGACAGTATGTATTGTCTCCTCTCCCCCTGTGACAGTATGTATTGTCTGTTCTCCCCCTGTGACAGTATGTATTGTCCCCTCTCCCCCTGTGACAGTATATATTGTCTCCTCTCCCCCTGTGACAGTATGTATTGTCTCCTCTCCCCCTGTGACAGTATGTATTGTCCCCTCTCCCCCTGTGACAGTATATATTGTCTCCTCTCTCCCTGTGACAGTATGTATTGTCTCCTCTCCCCCTGTGACAGTATGTATTGTCTCCTCTCCCCCTGTGACAGTATGTATTGTCTCTTCTCCCCCTGTGACAGTATGTATTGTCTCTTCTCCCCCTGTGACAGTATGTATTGTCTCTTCTCCCTCTGTGACAGTATGTATTGTCTCCTCTCCCCCTGTGACAGTATGTATTGTCTCTTCTCCCTCTGTGACAGTATGTATTGTCTCCTCTCCCCCTGTGACAGTATGTATTGTCTGTTCTCCCCCTGTGACAGTATGTATTGTCCCCTCTCCCCCTGTGACAGTATATATTGTCTCCTCTCCCCCTGTGACAGTATGTATTGTCTGTTCTCCCCCTGTGACAGTATGTATTGTCCCCTCTCCCCCTGTGACAGTATATATTGTCTCCTCTCTCCCTGTGACAGTATGTATTGTCTCCTCTCCCCCTGTGACAGTATGTATTGTCTCCTCTCCCCCTGTGACAGTATGTATTGTCTCCTCTCCCCCCTGTGACAGTATGTATTGTCTCCTCTCCCCTGTGACAGTATGTATTGTCTCCTCTCTCCCCTGTGACAGTATGTATTGTCTCCTCTCCCTCTGTGACAGTATGTATTGTCTCCTCTCCCCTGTGACAGTATGTATTGTGTCCTCTCCCTCTGTGACAGTATGTATTGTCTCCTCTCCCCTGTGACAGTATGTATTGTCTCCTCTCCCCTGTGACAGTATGCTGTCTCCTCTCCCTGTGACAGTATGTATTGTCTCCTCTCCCTCTGAGACAGTATGTATTGTCTCCTCTCCCCCTGTGACAGTATGTATTGTCTCCTCTCCCCCTGTGACAGTATGTATTGTCTCCTCTCCCCCTGTGACAGTATGTATTGTCTCCTCTCCCCCTGTGACAGTATGTATTGTCTCCTCTCCCCTGTGACAGTATGTATTGTCTCCTCTCCCCCTGTGACAGTATGTATTGTCTCCTCTCCCCCTGTGACAGTATGTATTGGCTCCTCTCCCCCTGTGACAGTATGTATTGTCTCCTCTCCCCCTGTGACAGTATGTATTGTCTCCTCTCCCCCTGTGACAGTATGTATTGTCTCCTCTCCCCTGTGACAGTATGTATTGTCTCCTCTCCCCTGTGACAGTATGTATTGTCTCCTCTCCCCCTGTGACAGTATGTATTGTCCCCTCTCCCCCTGTGACAGTATGTATTGTCTCCTCTCCCCCTGTGACAGTATGTATTGTCTCCTCTCCCCCTATGACAGTATGTATTGTCTCCTCTCCCCCTGTGACAGTATGTATTGTCTCCTCTCCCCCCTGTGACAGTATGCATTGTCTCCTCTCCCCTGTGACAGTATATATTGTCTCCTCTCCCCCCTGTGACAGTATGTATTGTCTCCTCTCCCCCTGTGACAGTATGTATTGTCTCCTCTCCCCCTGTGACAGTATGTATTGTCTCCTCTCTCCCTGTGACAGTATATATTGTCTCCTCTCCCCTGTGACAGTATGTATTGTCTCCTCTCCCCCTGTGACAGTATGTATTGTCTCCTCTCCCCCTGTGACAGTATGTATTGTCTCCTCTCCCTCTGTGACAGTATGTATTGTCTCCTCTCCCCTGTGAAAGTATGTATTGTCTCCTCTCCCCCTGTGACAGTATGTATTGTCTCCTCTCCCCCTGTGACAGTATGTATTGTCTCCTCTCCCCCTGTGACAGTATGTATTGTCTCCTCTCCCCCTGTGAAAGTATGTATTGTCTCCTCTCCCCCTGTGACAGTATGTATTGTCTCCTCTCCCCCTGTGACAGTATGTATTGTCTCCTCTCCCCCTGTGACAGTATGTATTGTCTCCTCTCCCCTGTGACAGTATGTATTGTCTCCTCTCCCCCTGTGACAGTATGTATTGTCTCCTCTCCCCCTGTGACAGTATGTATTGTCTCCTCTCCCCCTGTGACAGTATGTATTGTCTCCTCTCCCCCTGTGACAGTATGTATTGTCTCCTCTCCCCTCTGTGACAGTATGTATTGTCTCCTCTCCCCCTGTGACAGTATGTATTGTCTCCTCTCCCCCTGTGACAGTATGTATTGTCTCCTCTCCCCCTGTGACAGTATGTATTGTCTCCTCTCCCCCTGTGACAGTATGTATTGTCTCCTCTCTCCCTGTGACAGTATGTATTGTCTCCTCTCCCCCTGTGACAGTATGTATTGTCTCCTCTCCCCCTGTGACAGTATGTATTGTCTCCTCTCCCCTGTGACAGTATGTATTGTCTCCTCTCCCCCTGTGACAGTATGTATTGTCTCCTCTCCCCCTGTGACAGTATGTATTGTCTCCTCTCCCCCTGTGACAGTATGTATTGTCTCCTCTCCCCTGTGACAGTATGTATTGTCTCCTCTCCCCTGTGAAAGTATGTATTGTCTCCTCTCCCCCTGTGACAGTATGTATTGTCTCCTCTCCCCTGTGACAGTATGTATTGTCTCCTCTCCCCTGTGACAGTATGTATTGTCTCCTCTCCCCCTGTGACAGTATGTATTGTCTCCTCTCCCCCTGTGACAGTATGTATTGTCTCCTCTCCCCCTGTGACAGTATGTATTGTCTCCTCTCCCCTGTGACAGTATGTATTGTCTCCTCTCCCCCTGTTACAGTATGTATTGTCTCCTCTCCCCTGTGACAGTATGTATTGTCTCCTCTCCCCCTGTGACAGTATGTATTGTCTCCTCTCCCCCTGTGACAGTATGTATTGTCTCCTCTCCCCCTGTGACAGTATGTATTGTCTCCTCTCCCCCTGTGACAGTATGTATTGTCTCCTCTCCCCCTGTGACAGTATGTATTGTCTCCTCTCCCTCTGTGACAGTATGTATTGTCTCCTCTCCCCTGTGACAGTACGTATTGTCTCCTCTCCCCCTGTGACAATATGTATTGTCTCCTCTCCCCCTGTGACAGTATGTATTGTCTCCTCTCCCCCTGTGACAGTATGTATTGTCTCTCTCCCCTGTGACAGTATGTATTGTCTCCTCTCCCTCTGTGACAGTATGTATTGTCTCCTCTCCCCCTGTGACAGCATGTATTGTCTCCTCTCCCTCTGTGACAGTATGTATTGTCTCCTCTCCCCCTGTGACAGTATGTATTGTCTCCTCTCCCCCTGTGACAGTATGTATTGTCTCCTCTCCCCTGTGACAGTATGTATTGTCTCCTCTCCCTGTGACAGTATGTATTGTCTCCTCTCCCCTGTGACAGTATGTATTGTCTCCTCTCCCCCTGTGACAGTATGTATTGTCTCCTCTCCCCCTGTGACAGTATGTATTGTCTCCTCTCCCCCTGTGACAGTATGTATTGTCTCCTCTCCCCCTGTGACAGTATGTATTGGCTCCTCTCCCCTGTGACAGTATGTATTGTCTCCTCTCCCCCTGTGACATGATGTATTGTCTCCTCTCTCCCTGTGACAGTATGTATTGTCTCCTCTCCCCCCTGTGACAGTATGTATTGTCTCCTCTCTCCCCTGTGACAGTATGTATTGTCTCCTCTCCCTCTGTGACAGTATGTATTGTCTCCTCTCCCCCTGTGACAGTATGTATTGTCTCCTCTCCCCCTGTGACAGTATGTATTGTCTCCTCTCCCCCTGTGACAGTATGTATTGTCTCCTCTCCCCTGTGACAGTATGTATTGTCTCCTCTCCCCCTGTGACAGTATGTATTGACTCCTCTCCCCCTGTGACAGTATGTATTGTCTCCTCTCCCCCTGTGACAGTATGTATTGTCTCCTCTCCCCCTGTGACAGTATGTATTTTCTCCTCTCCCCCTGTGACAGTATGTATTGTCTCCTCTCCCCCTGTGACAGTATGTATTGTCTCCTCTCCCTGTGACAGTATGTATTGTCTCCTCTCCCCTGTGACAGTATGTATTGGCTCCTCTCCCCCTGTGACAGTATGTATTGTCTCCTCTCCCCCTGTGACAGCATGTATTGTCTCCTCTCCCCCTGTGACAGTATGTATTGTCTCCTCTCCCCCTGTGACAGTATGTATTGTCTCCTCTTCACCTGTGACAGTATATATTTTCTCCTCTCCCTCTGTGACAGTATGTATTGTCTCCTCTCCCCCTGTGACAGTATGTATTGTCTCCTCTCCCCCCTGTGACAGTATGTATTGTCTCCTCTCCCCCTGTGACAGTATGTATTGTCTTCTCTCCCCCCTGTGACAGTATGTATTGTCTCCTCTCCCCCTGTGACAGTATGTATTGTCTCCTCTCTCCCTGTGACAGTATGTATTGTCTCCTCTCCCCTGTGACAGTATGTATTGTCTCCTCTCCCCTGTGACAGTATGTATTGCCTCTCTCCCCTGTGACAGTATGTATTGTCTCCTCTCCCCTGTGACAGTATGTATTGTCTCCTCTCCCCTGTGACAGTATGTATTGTCTCCTCTCCCCCTGTGACAGTATGTATTGTCTCCTCTCCCCTGTGACAGTATGTATTGTCTCCTCTCCCCCTGTGACAGTATGTATTGTCTCCTCTCCCCCTGTGACAGTATGTATTGTCTCCTCTCCCCCTGTGACAGTATGTATTGTCTCCTCTCCCCCTGTGACAGTATGTATTGTCTCCTCTCCCCCTGTGACAGTATGTATTGTCTCCTCTCCCCCTGTGACAGTATGTATTGTCTCCTCTCCCCCTGTGACAGTATGTATTGTCTCCTCTCCCCCTGTGACAGTATGTATTGTCTCCTCTCCCCCTGTGACAGTATGTATTGTCTCCTCTCCCTCTGTGACAGTATGTATTGTCTCCTCTCCCCTGTGACAGTATGTATTGTCTCCTCTCCCCCTGTGACAGTATGTATTGTCTCCTCTCCCCCTGTGACAGTATGTATTGTCTCCTCTCCCCCTGTGACAGTATGTATTGTCTCCTCTCCCCCTGTGACAGTATGTATTGTCTCCTCTCCCCCTGTGACAGTATGTATTGTCTCCTCTCCCCCTGTGACAGTATGTATTGTCTCCTCTCCCCCTGTGACAGTATGTATTGTCTCCTCTCCCCCTGTGACAGTATGTATTGTCTCCTCTCCCCCTGTGACAGTATGTATTGTCTCCTCTCCCCCTGTGACAGTATGTATTGTCTCCTCTCCCTGTGACAGTATGTATTGTCTCCTCTCCCCCTGTGACAGTATGTATTGTCTCCTCTCCCCCCTGTGACAGTATGTATTGTCTCCTCTCCCCCTGTGACAGTATGTATTGTCTCCTCTCCCCTGTGACAGTATGTATTGTCTCCCTCTCCCCTGTGACAGTATGTATTGTCTCCTCTCCCCCTGTGACAGTATGTATTGTCTCCTCTCCCCCTGTGACAGTATGTATTGTCTCCTCTCCCCCTGTGACAGTATGTATTGTCTCCTCTCCCCCTGTGACAGTATGTATTGTCTCCTCTCCCCCTGTGACAGTATGTATTGTCTCCTCTCCCCCTGTGACAGTATGTATTGTCTCCTCTCCCCCTGTGACAGTATGTATTGTCTCCTCCCCCTGTGACAGTATGTATTGTCTCCTCTCCCCCTGTGACAGTATGTATTGTCTCCTCTCCCCCTGTGACAGTATGTATTGTCTCCTCTCCCCCTGTGACAGTATGTATTGTCTCCTCTCCCCCTGTGACAGTATGTATTGTCTCCTCTCCCCCCTGTGACAGTATGTATTGTCTCCTCTCCCCCTGTGACAGTATGTATTGTCTCCTCTCCCCCTGTGACAGTATGTATTGTCTCCTCTCCCCCTGTGACAGTATGTATTGTCTCCTCTCCCCCTGTGACAGTATGTATTGTCTCCTCTCCCCCTGTGACAGTATGTATTGTCTCCTCTCCCCCTGTGACAGTATGTATTGTCTCCTCTCCCCTGTGACAGTATGTATTGTCTCCTCTCCCCCTGTGACAGTATGTATTGTCTCCTCTCCCCTGTGACAGTATGTATTGTCTCCTCTCCCCCTGTGACAGTATGTATTGTCTCCTCTCCCCTGTGACAGTATGTATTGTCTCCTCTCCCCTGTGACAGTATGTATTGTCTCCTCTCCCCTGTGACAGTATGTATTGTCTCCTCTCTCCCCTGTGACAGTATGTATTGTCTCCTCTCCCCCTGTGACAGTATGTATTGTCTCCTCTCCCCCTGTGACAGTATGTATTGTCTCCTCTCCCCCTGTGACAGTATGTATTGTCTCCTCTCCCCCTGTGACAGTATGTATTGTCTCCTCTCCCTGTGACAGTATGTATTGTCTCCTCTCCCCCTGTGACAGTATGTATTGTCTCCTCTCCCCCCTGTGACAGTATGTATTGTCTCCTCTCCCCTGTGACAGTATGTATTGTCTCCTTCCCCCTGTGACAGTATGTATTGTCTCCTCTCCCCCTGTGACAGTATGTATTGTCTCCTCTCCCCCTGTGACAGTATGTATTGTCTCCTCTCCCCCCTGTGACAGTATGTATTGTCTCCTCTCCCCTCTGTGACAGTATGTATTGTCTCCTCTCCCCCCTGTGACAGTATGTATTGTCTCCTCTCCCCCTGTGACAGTATGTATTGTCTCCTCTCCCCCCTGTGACAGTATGTATTGTCTCCTCTCCCCCTGTGACAGTATGTATTGTCTCCTCTCCCCCTGTGACAGTATGTATTGTCTCCTCTCCCCCTGTGACAGTATGTATTGTCTCCTCTCCCCCTGTGACAGTATGTATTGTCTCCTCTCCCCCTGTGACAGTATGTATTGTCTCCTCTCCCCTGTGACAGTATGTATTGTCTCCTCTCCCCCTGTGACAGTATGTATTGTCTCCTCTCCCCTGTGACAGTATGTATTGTCTCCTCTCCCCCTGTGACAGTATGTATTGTCTCCTCTCCCCCTGTGACAGTATGTATTGTCTCCTCTCCCCCTGTGACAGTATGTATTGTCTCCTCTCTCCCCTGTGACAGTATGTATTGTCTCCTCTCCCCCCTGTGACAGTATGTATTGTCTCCTCTCCCCTGTGACAGTATGTATTGTCTCCTCTCCCCCTGTGACAGTATGTATTGTCTCCTCTCCCCCTGTGACAGTATGTATTGTCTCCTCTCCCCCTGTGACAGTATGTATTGTCTCCTCTCCCCCTGTGACAGTATGTATTGTCTCCTCTCCCCCTGTGACAGTATGTATTGTCTCCTCTCCCCCTGTGACAGTATGTATTGTCTCCTCTCCCCTGTGACAGTATGTATTGTCTCCTCTCCCCCTGTGACAGTATGTATTGTTCCTCTCCCCCTGTGACAGTATGGGCTGTCTCCCTCTCCCTGTGACAGTATGTATTGTCTCCTCTCCCCCTGTGACAGTATGTATTGTCTCCTCTCCCCCTGTGACAGTATGTATTGTCTCCTCTCTCCCCTGTGACAGTATGTATTGTCTCCTCTCCCCCTGTAATAGTATATATTGTCTCCTCTCCCCCTGTGACAGTATGTATTGTCTCCTCTCCCCCCTGTGACAGTATGTATTGTATCCACTCTCTTGCCTGTGACTGAGTATGTATTGTCTCCTCTCCCCTCTGTGACAGTATGTATTGTCTCCTCCCCTGTGAAAGTATGTATTGTCTCCTCTCCCCCTGTGACAGTATGTGACTCCTCTCCCCTGTGACAGTATGTATTGTCTCCTCTCCCCTGTGACAGTATGTATTGTCTCCTCCCCCTGTGACAGTATATGCCTCTCTCCTCTCCCCCTGTGACAGTATGTGTTGTCTCTCCCCCTGTGACAGTATGTATTTGTCTCCTCTCCCCTGTGACAGTATGTATTGTCTCCTCTCCCCTGTGACAGTATGTATTGTCTCCTCTCCCCTGTGACAGTATGTATTGTCCTCTCCCCCTGGCAGTATGTATTGTCTCCCTCTCCCCCTGTGACAGTATGTATTGTCTCCTCTCCCCCTGTGACAGTATGTGTTGTCTCCTCTCCCCCTGTGACAGTATGTAATGTCTCCTCTCCCTCTGTGACAGTATGTATTTTCCCCTGTGACCAGTATGTATTCTCTCCTCTCCCCCTGTGCAGTATGTATTGTCTCCTCTCCCCCTGTGACAGTATGTATTGTCTCCTCTCCTCCCTGTGACAGTATGTGTGTCTCCTCTCCCCCCTGTGACAGTATATGTGCTCCTCTCACCTCTGTGACAGTATGTATTGTCTCTCTCTCCCTCTGTGACAGTATGTATGCAGTATGTATTGTCTCCTCTCCCTAATGATATAGTATATATTCTCCTCCTGTGACAGTATGTATTGTCTCCTCTCCCCTGTGACAGTATGTATTGTCTCCTCTCCCCTGTGACAGTATGTATTGTCTCCTCTCCCCCTGTGACAGTATGTATTGTCTCCTCTCCCCCCTGTGACAGTATGTATTGTCTCCTCCCCTGTGACAGTATGTATTGTCTCCTCTCCCCCTGTGACAGTATATATTGTCTCTCTCCCCCTGTGACAGTATGTATTGTCTCCTCTCCCCCTGTGACAGTATGTATTGTCTGTTCTCTCCCTGTGACAGTATGTATTGTCTCCTCTCCCCCTGTGACAGTATGTATTGTCTCTCTCCCCCTGTGACAGAATGTATTGTCTCCCTCCCATGTGACAGTATGTGTTGTCTCCCTCTCCTCTGTGACAGTATGTATTGTCTCCTCTCCCCTGTGCAGTATGTATTGTCTCCTCTCCCACTCTGTGACAGTATGTATTGTCTCCTCTCCCCCTGTGACAGTATGTATTGTCTCCTCTCCCCTGTGACAGTATGTATTGTCTCTTCTCCCCCTGTGACAGTATGTATTGTCTCCCTCTCCCCCTGTGACAGTATGTATTGTCTCTCTCCCCCTGTGACAGTATGTGTCTCCTCTCCCCCCTGTGACAGTATGTATTGTCTCCTCTTCCCCTGTGACAGTATGTATTGTCTCCTCTCCCCCTGTGACAGTATGTATTGTCTCCTCTCCCTGTGACAGTATGTATTGTCTCCTCTCCCCTGTGACAGTATGTATTTCTCCTCTCCCCCTGTGACAGTATGTATTGTCTCCTTCCCCCCTGTATCTCCTCTCTCCTGACAGTATGTATTGTCTCCTCTCCCTGTGACAGTATGTATTGTCTCCTCTCCCTTTGACAGTATATGTTATATGTCTCCTCTGTATTATTCTGTCTCCTCTCCCCCTGTGACAGTATGTATTGTCTCCTCTCCCCCTGTGACAGTATGTATTGTCTCCTCCCCCCTGTGACAGTATGTATTGTCTCCTCTCCCCTGTGACAGTATGTAGGTCTCCTCTCCCCCTTGGCTCCTCCCCCTGTCTCCCTCCCCCTGTGACAGTATGTATTGTCTCCTCTCCTGTGACAGCATGTATTGTCTCCTCTCCCCCCTGTGACAGTATGTATTGTCTCCCTCTCCCCCCTGTGACAGTATGTATTGTCTCCTCTTCACCTGTGACAGTATATATTTTCTCCTCTCCCCCTGTGACAGTATGTATTGTCTCCTCTCCCCCCTGTGACAGTATGTGGTGTCTCCTCCTCCCTAGCAATGTAGTATGTTATCCTCTCCTCTGTGACAGTATATGTTGTCTCCTCTCCCCCTGTGACCGAGTATGTATTGGCTCCTCTCCCCTGTGACAGTATGTATTGTCTCCTCTCCCCTGTGACATGATGTATTGTCTCACTCTCTCTGTGACAGTATGTGTCTCCTCTCCCCCTGTGACAGTATGTATTGTCTCCTCTCTCCCTGTGACAGTGTTATTGTCTCCTCCCTCTGTGACAGTATGTATTGTTCCTCTCCCCCCTGTGACAGTAGATTGTCTCCTCTCCCCCTGTGACAGTATGTATTGGTCTCCTCTCCCCTGTGACAGTATGTATTGTCTCCTCTCCCTCTGTGACAGTATGTATTGTCTCCTCTCCCCCCTGTGACAGTATGTATTGGCTCCTCTCCCCCTGTGACAGTATGTATTGTCTCCTCTCCCCCCTGTGACATGATGTATTGTCTCCTCTCCCCCTGTGACAGTATGTATTGTCTCCTCTCTCCCCTGTGACAGTATGTATTGTCTCCTCTCCCTCTGTGACAGTATGTATTGTCTCCTCTCCCCCCTGTGACAGTATGTATTGTCTCCTCTCCCCCTGTGACAGTATGTATTGTCTCCTCTCCCCCTGTGACAGTATGTATTGTCTCCTCTCCCCCTGTGACAGTATGTATTGTCTCCTCTCCCCCTGTGACAGTATGTATTGACTCCTCTCCCCCTGTGACAGTATGTATTGTCTCCTCTCCCCCTGTGACAGTATGTATTGTCTCCTCTCCCCCTGTGACAGTATGTATTGTCTCTCTCCCCCTGTGACAGTATGTATTGTCTCCTCTCCCCCTGTGACAGTATGTATTGTCTCCTCTCCCCCTGTGACAGTATGTATTGTCTCCTCTCCCCTGTGACAGTATGTATTGTCTCCTCTCCCCCTGTGACAGTATGTATTGTCTCCTCTCCCCCTGTGACAGTATGTATTGTCTCCTCTCCCCCTGTGACAGTATGTATTGTCTCCTCTCCCCCTGTGACAGTATGTATTGTCTCCTCTCCCCCTGTGACAGTATGTATTGTCTCCTCTCCCCCTGTGACAGTATGTATTGTCTCCTCTCCCCTGTGACAGTATGTATTGTCTCCTCTCCCCCTGTGACAGTATGTATTGTCTCCTCTCCCCCTGTGACAGTATGTATTGTCTCCTCTCCCCCTGTGACAGTATGTATTGTCTCCTCTCCCCCTGTGACAGTATGTATTGTCTCCTCTCCCCCTGTGACAGTATGTATTGTCTCCTCTCCCCCTGTGACAGTATGTATTGTCTCCTCTCCCCCTGTGACAGTATGTATTGTCTCCTCTCCCCCTGTGACAGTATGTATTGTCTCCTCTCCCCCTGTGACAGTATGTATTGTCTCCTCTCCCCCTGTGACAGTATGTATTGTCTCCTCTCCCCCTGTGACAGTATGTATTGTCTCCTCTCCCCTGTGACAGTATGTATTGTCTCCTCTCCCCCTGTGACAGTATGTGTTGTCCTCTCTCCCCTGTGACAGTATGTATTGTCTCCTCTCCCCCTGTGACAGTATGTATTGTCTCCTCTCCCCCTGTGACAGTATGTATTGTCTCCTCTCCCCCTGTGACAGTATGTATTGTCTCCTCTCCCCCTGTGACAGTATGTATTGTCTCCTCTCCCCCTGTGACAGTATGTATTGTCTCCTCTCCCCCTGTGACAGTATGTATTGTCTCCTCTCCCCCTGTGACAGTATGTATTGTCTCCTCTCCCCCTGTGACAGTATGTATTGTCTCCTCTCCCCCTGTGACAGTATGTATTGTCTCCTCTCCCCCTGTGACAGTATGTATTGTCTCCTCTCCCCCTGTGACAGTATGTATTGTCTCCTCTCCCCCTGTGACAGTATGTATTGTCTCCTCTCCCCTGTGACAGTATGTATTGTCTCCTCTCCCCCTGTGACAGTATGTATTGTCTCCTCTCCCCCTGTGACAGTATGTATTGTCTCCTCTCCCCCTGTGACAGTATGTATTGTCTCCTCTCCCCCTGTGACAGTATGTATTGTCTCCTCTCCCCCTGTGACAGTATGTATTGTCTCCTCTCTCCCTGTGACAGTATTTATTGTCGCCTCTCCCTCTGTGACAGTATGTATTGTCTCCTCTCCCCCCTGTGACAGTATGTATTGTCTCCTCTCCCCCCTGTGACAGTATGTATTGTCTCCTCTCTCCCCTGTGACAGTATGTATTGTCGTCCTCTCCCTCTGTGACAGTATGTATTGTCTCCTCTCCCCTGTGACAGTATGTGTCTCCTCTCCCCTGTGACAGTATGTATTGGCTCCTCTCCCCCTGTGACAGTATGTATTGTCTCCCTCTCCCCCTGTGACAGTATGTATTGTCTCCTCTCCCTCTGTGACAGTATGTATTGTCTCCTCTCCCCCTGTGAAAGTATGTATTGTCTCCTCTCCCCCTGTGACAGTATGTATTGTCTCCTCTCCCCCTGTGACAGTATGTATTGTCTCCTCTCCCCCTGTGACAGTATGTATTGTCTCCTCTCCCCCCTGTGACAGTATGTATTGTCTCCTCTCCCCCTGTGACAGTATGTATTGTCTCCCTCTCCCCTGTGACAGTATGTATTGTCTCCTCTCCCCCTGTGACAGTATGTATTGTCTCCTCTCCCCCTGTGACAGTATGTATTGTCTCCTCTCCCCCTGTGACAGTATGTATTGTCTCCTCTCCCCCTGTGACAGTATGTATTGTCTCCTCTCCCCCTGTGACAGTATGTATTGTCTCCTCTCCCCCTGTGACAGTATGTATTGTCTCCTCTCCCCCCTGTGACAGTATGTATTGTCTCCTCTCACCCCTGTGACAGTGTGTATTGTCTCCTCTCCCCCTGTGACAGTATGTATTGTCTCCTCACCCCCTGTGACAGTATGTATTGTCTCCTCTCCCCCTGTGACAGTATGTATTGTCTCCTCTCCCCCTGTGACAGTATGTATTGTCTCCTCTCCCCCTGTGACAGTATGTATTGTCTCCTCTCCCCCTGTGACAGTATGTATTGTCTCCTCTCCCCCTGTGACAGTATGTATTGTCTCCTCTCCCCCTGTGACAGTATGTATTGTCTCCTCTCCCCCTGTGACAGTATGTATTGTCTCCTCTCCCTCTGTGACAGTATGTATTGTCTCCTCTCCCCCTGTGACAGTATGTATTGTCTCCTCTCCCCCTGTGACAGTATGTATTGTCTGTTCTCTCCCCTGTGACAGTATGTATTGTCTCCTCTCCCCCTGTGACAGTATGTATTGTCTCCTCTCCCCCTGTGACAGTATGTATTGTCTCCTCTCCCCCCTGTGACAGTATGTATTGTCTCCTCTCCCCCTGTGACAGTATGTATTGTCTCCTCTCCCCCTGTGACAGTATGTATTGTCTCCTCTCCCCCTGTGACAGTATGTATTGTCCCCTCTCCCCCTGTGACAGTATGTATTGTCTCCTCTCCCCCTGTGACAGTATGTATTGTCTCCTCTCCCCCTGTGACAGTATGTATTGTCTCCTCTCCCCCTGTGACAGTATGTATTGTCTCCTCTCTCCCCTGTGACAGTATGTATTGTCTCCTCTCCCCCTGTGACAGTATGTATTGTCTCCTCTCCCCCTGTGACAGTATGTATTGTCTCCTCTCCCCCTGTGACAGTATGTATTGTCTCCTCTCCCCCTGTGACAGTATGTATTGTCTCCTCTCCCCCTGTGACAGTATGTATTGTCTCCTCTCCCCCTGTGACAGTATGTATTGTCTCCTCTCCCCTCTGTGACAGTATGTATTGTCTCCTCTCCCCCCTGTGACAGTATGTATTGTCTCCTCTCCCTCTGTGACAGTATGTATTGTCTCCTCTCCCCTGTGACAGTATGTATTGTCTCCTCTCCCCCTGTGACAGTATGTATTGTCTCCTCTCCCCCTGTGACAGTATGTATTGTCTCCTCTCCCCCTGTGACAGTATGTATTGTCTCCTCTCCCCTCTGTGACAGTATGTATTGTCTCCTCTCCCTCTGTGACAGTATGTATTGTCTCCTCTCCCTCTGTGACAGTATATATTGTCTCCTCTCCCCTGTGACAGTATGTATTGTCTCCTCTCCCCCTGTGACAGTATGTATTGTCTCCTCTCCCCTGTGACAGTATGTATTGTCTCCTCTCCCCCTGTGACAGTATGTATTGTCTCCTCTCCCCCTGTGACAGTATGTATTGTCTCCTCTCCCCCTGTGACAGTATGTATTGTCTCCTCTCCCCCTGTGACAGTATGTATTGTCTCCTCTCCCCCTGTGACAGTATGTATTGTCTCCTCTCCCCCTGTGACAGTATGTATTGTCTCCTCTCCCCCTGTGACAGTATGTATTGTCTCCTCTCCCCCTGTGACAGTATGTATTGTCTCCTCTCCCCTGTGACAGTATGTATTGTCTCCTCTCCCCCTGTGACAGTATGTATTGTCTCCTCTCCCCCTGTGACAGTATGTATTGTCTCCTCTCCCCCTGTGACAGTATGTATTGTCTCCTCTCCCCCTGTGACAGTATGTATTGTCTCCTCTCCTCCCTGTGACAGTATGTATTGTCTCCTCTCCCCCTGTGACAGTATGTATTGTCTCCTCTCACCTCTGTGACAGTATGTATTGTCTCCTCTCCCTCTGTGACAGTATGTATTGTCTCCTCTCCCCCTGTGACAGTATGTATTGTCTCCTCTCCCCCTGTGACAGTATGTATTGTCTCCTCTCCCCTGTGACAGTATGTATTGTCTCCTCTCCCCCTGTGACAGTATGTATTGTCTCCTCTCCCCCTGTGACAGTATATATTGTCTCCTCTCCCCTGTGACAGTATGTATTGTCTCCTCTCCCCCTGTGACAGTATGTATTGTCTCCTCTCCCCCTGTGACAGTATGTATTGTCTCCTCTCCCCTGTGACAGTATGTATTGTCTGTTCTCTCCCCTGTGACAGTATGTATTGTCTCCTCTCCCCCTGTGACAGTATGTATTGTCTCCTCTCCCCTGTGACAGAATGTATTGTCTCCTCTCCCCATGTGACAATATGTGTTGTCTCCTCTCCCTCTGTGACAGTATGTATTGTCTCCTCTCCCCCCTGTGACAGTATGTATTGTCTCCTCTCCCCCTGTGACAGTATGTATTGTCTCCTCTCCCCTCTGTGACAGTATGTATTGTCTCCTCTCCCCCTGTGACAGTATGTATTGTCTCCTCTCCCCCCTGTGACAGTATGTATTGTCTCCTCTCCCCCTGTGACAGTATGTATTGTCTCCTCTCCCCCTGTGACAGTATGTATTGTCTCCTCTCCCCCTGTGACAGTATGTATTGTCTCCTCTCCCCCTGTGACATGATGTATTGTCTCCTCTCCCCCTGTGACAGTATGTATTGTCTCCTCTCCCCCTGTGACATGATATATTGTCTCCTCTCCCCTCTGTGACAGTATGTATTGTCTCCTCTCCCCCCTGTGACAGTATGTATTGTCTCCTCTCCCCCTGTGACAGTATGTATTGTCTCCTCTCCCCTGTGACAGTATGTATTGTCTCCTCTCCCTCTGTGACAGTATGTATTGTCTACCTCTCCCCCTGTGACAGTATGTATTGTCTCCTCTCCCCCCTGTGACAGTATGTATTGTCTCCTCTCCCTCTGTGACAGTATATATTGTCTCCTCTCCCCCTGTGACAGTATGTATTGTCTCCTCTCCCCTGTGACAGTATGTATTGTCTCCTCTCCCCCTGTGACAGTATGTATTGTCTCCTCTCCCCCCTGTGACAGTATGTATTGTCTCCTCTCCCCCTGTGACAGTATGTATTGTCTCCTCTCCCCTGTGACAGTATGTATTGTCTCCTCTCCCCCCTGTGACAGTATGTATTGTCTCCTCTCCCCCTGTGACAGTATGTATTGTCTCCTCTCCTCTGTGACAGTATGTATTGTCTCCTCTCCCCCTGTGACAGTATGTATTGTCTCCTCTCCCACTGTGACAGTATGTATTGTCTCCTCTCCCCCTGTGACAGTATGTATTGTCTCCTCTCCCCCTGTGACAGTATGTATTGTCTCCTCTCCCTCTGTGACAGTATGTATTGTCTCCTCTCCCCCCTGTGACAGTATGTATTGTCTCCTCTCCCCTCTGTGACAGTATGTATTGTCTCCTCTCCTCCCTGTGACAGTATGTATTGTCTCCTCTCCCCCCTGTGACAGTATGTATTGTCTCCTCTCACCTCTGTGACAGTATGTATTGTCTCCTCTCCCTCTGTGACAGTATGTATTGTCTCCTCTCCCCCCTGTGACAGTATGTATTGTCTCCTCTCCCCCCTGTGACAGTATGTATTGTCTCCTCTCCCCCTGTGACAGTATGTATTGGCTCCTCTCCCCCTGTGACAGTATGTATTGACTCCTCTCCCCCCTGTGACAGTATATATTGTCTCCTCTCCCCCTGTGACAGTATGTATTGTCTCCTCTCCCCCCTGTGACAGTATATATTGTCTCCTCTCCCCCCTGTGACAGTATGTATTGTCTCCTCTCCCCCCTGTGACAGTATGTATTGTCTGTTCTCTCCCCTGTGACAGTATGTATTGTCTCCTCTCCCCCTGTGACAGTATGTATTGTCTCCTCTCCCCCTGTGACAGAATGTATTGTCTCCTCTCCCCATGTGACAATATGTATTGTCTCCTCTCCCTCTGTGACAGTATGTATTGTCTCCTCTCCCCCCTGTGACAGTATGTATTGTCTCCTCTCCCCATGTGACAGTATGTATTGGCTCCTCTCCCCCCTGTGACAGTATGTATTGTCTCCTCTCCCCTCTGTGACAGTATGTATTGTCTCCTCTCCCTCTGTGACAGTATGTATTGTCTCCTCTCCCCCATGTGACAGTATGTATTGTCTCCTCTCCCCCTGTGACAGTATGTATGTCTCTCTCCCCTGTGACAGTATGTATTGTCTCCCCTCTCCCCCTGTGACAGTATGTATTGTCTCCTCTCCCCCTGTGACAGTATGTATTGTCTCCTCTCCCCCCTGTGACATGATGTATTGTCTCCTCTCCCCTGTGACAGTATGTATTGTCTCCTCTCCCCCCTGTGACATGATATATTGTCTCCTCTCCCCTCTGTGACAGTATGTATTGTCTCCTCTCCCCCTGTGACAGTATGTATTGTCTCCCTCTCCCCCTGTGACAGTATGTATTGTCTCCTCTCCCCCTGTGACAGTATGTATTGTCTCCTCTCCCTCTGTGACAGTATGTATTGTCTACCTCTCCCCCTGTGACAGTATGTATTGTCTCCTCTCCCCCCTGTGACAGTATGTATTGTCTCCTCTCCCCCCTATGACATGATGTATTGTCTCCTCTCCCCCCTGTGACAGTATGTATTGTCTCCTCTCCCCCTGTGACAGTATGTATTGTCTCCTCTCCACCCTGTGACAGTATGTATTGTCTGTTCTCCCCCCTGTGACAGTATGTATTGTCTCCTCTCCCCTCTGTGACAGTATGTATTGTCTCCTCTCCCCTGTGACAGTATGTATTGTCTCCTCTCCCCCTGTGACAGTATGTATTGTCTCCCTCTCTCCCCTGTGACAGTATGTATTGTCTCCTCTCCCCCTGTGACAGTATGTATTGTCTCCTCTCCCCCTGTGACAGTATGTATTGTCTCCCTCTCCCCCTGTGACAGTATGT